>NC_037672.1:175977423-176143749 GCF_003255815.1 Theropithecus gelada | reverse complement strand
CATGTTCTCACTCATAGGTGGGAACTGAACAATGAGATCACTTGGACTCAGGAAGGGGAACATCACACACCGGGGCCTATCATGGGGAGGGGGGAGGGGGGAGGGATTGCATTGGGAGTTATACCTGATGTAAATGACGAGTTGATGGGTGCAGCACACCAACATGGCACAAGTATACATATGTAACAAACCTGCACGTTATGCACATGTACCCTACAACTTAAAGTATAATAATAATAAATAAATTTAAAAAAAAAACTAAAAACTAGAATTAGAATGAATTTAAAGTTCAGCTCTAAAAGTCTATGATCTTAAGAAAATTCTTGGCCGGGCGCGGTGGCTCAAGCCTGTAATCCCAGCACTTTGGGAGGCCGAGACGGGCGGATCACGAGGTCAGGAGATCGAGACCATCCTGGTTAATATGGTGAAACCCCGTCTCTACTAAAAAGTACAAAAAAAAAAAAACTAGCCGGGCGTGGTGACGGGCGCCTGTAGTCCCAGCTACTTGGGAGGCTGAGGCAGGAGAATGGCGTGAACCCGGGAGGCAGAGCTTGTAGTGAGCTGAGATCTGGCCACTGCACTCCAGCCTGGGCGATAGAGCGAAACTCCGTCTCAAAAAAAAAAAAAAAAAAAAAAAAAAAAAAAAAAAAAAAAAAGAAAATTCTTATTTTACTGACATATAACATGATGTGACAAAAATTAAGTGAGATTCTTCTGCTCAAAATAAAAAGTTTGATGTCATAACAATAAGAAATAAATTAACCTTGGGTGATTAAACTCAAGTTTAAAAAATATATATATATTATGCTAAGTGAAAGAAGATGGACACAAAAAGTCACATATTGTATGATTCCATTTCTATAAAATATTCAGTATAGGCAGATCCATAGAGGCAGGAAGTATATTAGTGGTTGTCAGAAGCTTGAGGGCAGAGGCATATAGGAAATGACTGCTAATGAGTAGGGGATTCTTTTTGGGATAATAAAATGTTCTAGAATTAGATGGAAATGATGGTTGTAAATATGCTAAAAACCACTAAACTGTACATTTTAAAAAGGTGAAATTTACTGTACATAAATATTTCAATTCTTAAAAAGATGTCAAAAAAAGAATTACGTTGCATGTGAATTACATTTTAATGATTTGTTTTGTGTGTGTGAAAAGGTATTGGTCTTAACTTCTTGTGTTAACAGGCAAAACTCATACTTTCTTTCATGGTATTTATTAAAAACTGAATTTAATATTTACCTAGATAATTGTTTTCTTAATGCCATCTCCCCCAAATTCTTCAATAAATTAGAAGCAGTGTGTGTGTGTGTGTGTGTTTGCGTGTGCTATTACTTTATTCCCAGAAAGGTAGTAGAGACTAACACAAGTTCCTCAGTGAATAGCTGTTCGTTGAATGAGTGAATGAATGAAGAATATCAATTATCTAATTTGCTATGGTATTTCTAACCCAGGTTAGTACATATGTTCTTAGAGAATGTTACATTTAAAGTCATTAGTATTTCCACAAAGAGAAATTTAAATTCTGTCATGTATTTTAGAACTCAGCTATTAAGAAAAAAGTAAACTCTATCAAATTGAGACATATTGAATAACTAAAGTTGAAAATGATAAAGATGTAAATGGCTATCCCAGATATTCTTTCACACGAGGAATGTAAATATGATGACAAATCACCTCAATGTATTGGTGAACAACTTTAGTAAAGTAAGAAACAAATTTCGGGTCTTGTAATCTAGGAAATTAAGTTTCCAAACTGACTGATAGAAACAAGAGTATCTAGGGTAAATGAGAAACAAGATTTGAAACCTGTTGAGCTCAAAGCTAGTTTATGGAAAATTGTTCCAATCATCAGATGTATAAGATTGTCAGCAGAGAACTCATTCTCATTAAGTCCTAACAAAAAGAGGGGATGATTCCTACCATACAGAACAACATAAACTCAGCGTATTACACTGCCTTTTTGACAAACTGATCAATGAAGATTGCAAATTCAAACAGTAGTAAAGATTTGACTCTGCACAAAAAAACCTTGAAATATCCTGAAATCTTAATATGTATATGAAAATATATTTTCTCTAATTTGACAAAAATAAAAAAAAATTTAAACATGTTATGAAAATTTAAGTAAACTAACAAAAATCAAAAATAAATTTCTATGAACAATATTAAAAGATAAACTACATTATTTTTGTTTTCCTTATCAAAAATATTTTATGATATTGTCATATAAAAGAGCTGGTAGAAAAATATGCAGAGAAAAATAATAGGAAAAAGGTGTTACAGAATTGCATTACTCTAGATGTGGTGTTTGTGGAATTTGACAGTTTTGTGAATTTTTTTATTTGTTTTTATTTCTTTCCTCATTCTAAAAAATAAGAACTTCATTAGAAATTGTATTCCTCTTCAAAATTACTTTTTTCATGTGTAGTTTGAGTTGTTTTACCCAAAGACCTCTGAATTTTGTAAGCTTCAGGTCTCAAAATACCTGCGTGTACTCCAATTGATTAGCTTTCTGCTCTTTCATTTGCACATGCATGGGGTTATTCTTTGGCCAGCCTTTCATGTACAATTTTAGTATTCTTACCAGACTAATATAATCGGAACCATATCAAAAGAATGGCCAGGATATGAAAGAAAAAAATTGGAAAGGACATCTACTAGAGTGGGGTCGGGAAAATAATAGAGGGTAAAAATTATTGAGAAATTCATGAATTTAATAGTTTCAAACAACTTTTGAGAAATCAAATAGGAGAATAAATCAAAGTGGCCTTTGGAAATGACATTATACACTACACATTGTAATACAAAGTGGGAACATTTGTGAGGACAGTGAGATAGTAGAAGCTGTATTGTAGTAACTTGACAAACAAAGGAATTTGGGAAAGAGGTAGAACTTTATTTAAAGTGATTTGGCAGTAAGATGTAGGATAAAAATAAAATAGATAATGAAAAATAACACTAAAAAAGATTATTTATTTATTTGTTTATTTATTTATTTATTTATTTATTTATTTCAGACAAAGTCTTGCTCTGTCACCAGGCTGGAATGCAGTGGCATGATCTCGGCTCACTGCAACCTCCGCCTCCCAGGTTCAAGCCATTCTCCTGCCTCAGCCTCCTGAGTAGCTGGGATTACAGGCACCCACCACCATGCCAGGCTAATTTTTTGTATTTTAGTAGAGACGGGGTTTCACCATGTTGGCCAGGATGGTCTCAATCTCCTGACCTTGTGATCCACCCACCTTGGCCTCCCAATGTGCTGGGATTACAGGTGTGAGCCACCGCACCCAGGCAATTTTTGTTGTTTCTAAAAGTAGTTTTGTGTTGGAATGTGCAAGTTGGTCCATAGTTAGGATAATTTCACCCTATACCTTCCCTTCCTTTTAGAGCATGGCTTCACGTCTTCACCTCGTACTCTCAATCAGATGCCCTCAAACATGACTCCAGTACTTTTTATTCTATTAGCATAACTCTGTCAACGTCATTCATAGTATTAATCTTTCTAAATTCGGAGGAAATTTTTTCAGACTTTATCTTTTTTTCACTCTGCCATAGCGTTGTGTTAATTCACTCTCTGATTTCAAAAATCATTTCATTCTTTGCTTCTTATAACACCACAATGTCCTGATTTTCCTCCCACTTAGACATTTTTGTAGGCTCCTCATCCACTAACCAGTCACTCACTGAATTTTGGAGTTGTAGGCGCCTCTGAATCAGGTCCCCTTCCCTTGTATGATTCTGTATCTCTACACACATTCTAATAACCATAGTTTTCACCCAAATATGAACGGCTCCCATATTCATGTCTCCTGGAAAAAACTCTTCACCTTGCTGTACTTGCCTGCTTGACATTTAGAAAACTCAAATGGAACTCCTGATCCTTAAACTTCTAATCAAATAAGCTCTTTTTTTTGTTTCTAAAATTGTAATTAGTCCCATCCAAAAACCCAATCTATGAAATCTATGTAAGCCAGAAATTCAGTGTCATTGTGATCTCTCTTCGCTTATCCTTTCATATCCAATCCATCAACAAATTCTAGTCAAATTTTTCCTATATATATCCTAACATTGTGTACATCTTTCTATATCTATTTTTACTTCTCAAGTCTAAGCCTCAGTCATCTTCATATTCATGAACCACCACCCTAACTTTTTTCTCTACCTTTAATGGGGTGAGTAGATATTTTGAAAAATAAATCTTATTGTGATGGAATCTTTTGTAACATTTTAAAGCTTTGCTATTGCTCATAGAATAAAAATCAGAATACTTCACATAGCAAAAACGTCATGTAAGGATCTGCCCTTAAACCTGAAGTGTGCTGTTGGACCATACACATCCTTGGATTGTGTGGTAAAGCCACATGACCTGTACTCAGTGTCTCAAAATTGCTTTGCTCCTGCCATAGAAATTTACACATTATTCTACTTCTGCCTGGAATGTTTTTTCTTCTATGTGTAACTACTACTGTATCAGATCTCAGCTCAAGTCTAATTTCATTATTGATATGATATTATATAGTTTTATAGTTACATGCATAGCTATATATGTAGTTTATAATTGTGTGTATATATACACATAGCTTTATATATTAGTAGATCGTAGATAAATGTATAGATAGATAGAAATAGATCCATAAATTAATGTATAGTAAATCATTTTATATCTTTATAAAAATAGTTGGGATAAAAATTGTGACCACCGTTTTAAGAAATTTTGCTAGAAACTCCGCACCCATTCCAACAATACAGAAAGTATTTAAAGAGAGATGAGTAAAATCTTAATAACAGTTTTAGAAAGGCAGCATCACTTCTCCTTTGGCTGGGAAGGTCAGCTAATATACTCTCCAGAGACCAAGCTGTAAGGTGTACTAGGCGGATCATCACTGAAAACATATTTCTGGGGCCTAGGACTATTCAATTGCTGAAAAATATAGTAGTGCCAACCTTATATTTTCAGTATGTATAAGAAATAGTACACACAATGTCCATAGTTTGTTGATGGACAGACTTTCTTTTCCACATGTTCTATCTTCTTTGAGTGAATGTAATCTAGTTTGTGTGCAGCAAGAGCTCAGGAAAAAATGAATTTAGCAAATTTCCTGCAAACTGACCAAGTTCAATCACATAAGCCACAATACCATGTAAATGAAATGAAAATGCAGTTCCTGAATGTTTCTTATGTAAGGTGACATTCCCCACTGTGGAATAGAATAGTCTGTATGGATTAATAAATAATTAATTTATTTGTACTGCTTTCTACTTATTAAAAGATGGACACAATAATTCTGCAGTATTAGAAAATTTCCCAAGTTCTTTCTTCTCATTTACATTGCTGGACTTCTACTTATACACATTATCCTCACTGCATAAAAGCCTTTTAAAGTTCACCAAAGGTTGTAGAAATTCCTCTGCAGTGCAGACAAGGCAAACAAAATCCATGTAAAGATTCTCATTACAGGGTAGACTCTCAAAAATATTTTCTGGTACTACTTGACAGCATTGGAAATACCAGGCCACTTTTTAATGCAATAAATAGACTCTAATATGCAATGCATATACTTGGACACATTCTGGAGACATTTAGGCAATAAGAAATTTGATTTAACAGAGTAGAAGGCAGAAGAGGTCAATGGAACTAGCTGACCAATATTAATCACAGACTTGTTAAAACTGTTCTCAAGAAACAAATACAAGTAATAATTCATACAAGGAGGATTAGACACATAAGCTGTATGTACCAAATGTTAGCATGTTATTCTCAAATTTTCTAAATTCAACAAATGCTTCCTAGAGTGAATTTATTATAAACCTATTCTTCTAAGTTTAGCAGCTTATAAAGAGAATTTTTAATAAGCAAGAAATACCTGTAATTTGTTTAAGTTGCCTATATTAATTAAGAAAATTGGCTGCAAAGGCACTCTTAAAGTCTATTCTTCATGATACACAAAACAATTTTACCTACATAGTTTATCTTTGAAAAATGAGTTTAGATATTTTCCCGTACCCCTGCAATTAACATATTGGAAAATACTCACAAAATACCATCCATGCGTGACTAACGTATTTCACAGCCTGACTACTCTGTTGCTTTTAAACTTTGATTTATTGAGTTATGGAAATATTTCTTCTTAAATACATTTTACTTATTAATTTGATATCACTGAGCATAGGCCATCTGGTGGCCTATAGTGGGTGCATTTTTAGACTAATGCAGAACTTCTCCAAGAGGGAATTTAATGGATAACATTTTAATTAAAAAAATTTCCTGACATTATGGCATATTGATTTTTTGCTCTAAAATAATCTTAAAGAAAAGTAGCATTAGAATTACGTTTGATTTAAAATTTGAACCTGATAACCTTTGGTAGAATTATGTCAGTTCACACCATCATTATTTTCTACACACACACAAAAAGAAAAATAAATATATTCCACCATTATTCCATCATTATTCTCCTTCTCCTGTAACTTCATGTTATGAATGACTCGGTCCAGTGTTATTCGGCTTCCCCATATTTGTTCACTAGCAATTAAGGATTCTTTGATCTTCGAGGCTGCTATTGTATAATTGATCAAAGGTTTTGAACCTTAAGGTAGAGCATAAGAGATTGGATTCTGAAATGTCAGTTCATCCACTCTAACTCTGACCAAATAAGTTTCTAGACAGATTATTAAATACATAAAAAAGAAAAAAAAGTTTGTAGAATTAAGTATTACTAGATCATAAACACACAAAGGTTTTTAATTGCTTTTCACAAATGACAGTTTAAGCATATATGCCTGGATTTCTTAAATATTTTACTTAAATGGATTTTTCTGACAATATTCATATAACTAACTGTGTTTCTTTCATTACTGATATTAATAACAATGCCAAAAATGTCACACTAATTTTATCTGCTGGCCTGAAATTAAATCATGCTTGTTGAATTTTGAAGGGTTTGGGCATTATAAATAATGCATAGTATTTCATGCCAGAAGAGTCCTGACACAGGTCATTCCAAAACCTTGGAAATTCAATGTTAGCCTTCGCTCTCTTTACAAGCTGAGAGTAGCTGTAAAAAAAAAAAAAAAAAAAAGTGAACTTGCAAAGTAAATGTCATTCTAACCTCAAAATACTCTTAGAGTGTGTTTGAAGATACAGCAGTGAAACTGACCACGATAGCAATGATCTATTGCTAATGCCACTACCAAGGGAGCATTGATCTCATAGCCTCACCCAAGCTTAATTAAGTTGTAGTGAAAGCTACTCCTGAAGCCATTGTATATATGGTAGGCTTCAAAAACCTCATTGTCTCAGAGTTAGGGCTAATGTTAGAGTTGGGAGAGATAGACACAAAATATCCTTTGTTTTCCTTGTGTTCCTTAGGTTTCTTTGCTAACTTCCTTATATATCATACATTCAACAGCTTGTACTTTTTCAGTACAATTTTCAAGATTAAATCAATGTTGTTGAAGTGTGAAAGCTTGTCACCAAGTTCCAACAGCATTTAATGCCTTGGCAAAAGACTTTTTGGCTTTTATTTTTGTAGCGATATCAAAATGGCATGGAGTAAATACTTCCATTTCATAGGACTTATATGGATACAAAAAATCACAATAATTTTGATCTATAATTAAGTTTCTCTATAATCTTATTTTTCTTGGTGAAGTTTCTCAGGATATTTATTCTATGTATGTTTTAATAAGCCAGTTATTTTAGGTAGAATCATTGAGAGAAGAATAAAAGCAAGTGTGTTATCTTTAGAAAATGAAATGATAAAACTTAGCTCTGATCCATTGAGGCTTTTAAAGTATAAATAAATAATAGAATATGAGGTGGGGAGAGTTTGGGTTCCATTTACTAGCATACTTTTTGAATACACATTATTGAGCTGCTGATTCCTCTGTGGTTCTCTTTTTTCAGCAGTTCATTTCATTACTTTAACTTTTCTATAATTTTTTTCTTTTCTATGGCAACAGATTTTACTAATTTTATGTAGCATATTTGTACCATAAAGAATGCATATCTGAAAGGTTGGAAATACAGTCACAGTCCTGATAAAAAATTGAGGTATTATTTTGAATGCCATTTGATCCATTTGCTGGCATTCAGCACAATTTAGACTTCATCATTCATTTAGTCTTCTCACACAGGGCTGATACCATGTTATTATCCATCGTAAAGATCTTTTACAAATCCAAAAATAAGTCCTGACTTAGTGAATAACTGTCTCCCACCACATATTCCCAGAAACGGTACAGTAGTTGCTTTCACGTGGTTGATACATGCCACATAGTAGCTCTCCGAAAACGATACCAGTTTAATGAACATTTTATTTATGTTTTCAATTTTATTCCACATCTTGCTATCAGTTCACTACTTCTTACTATTGGTTCAGCATAGCTTACAGTGCTAGAAAAAAAAATCTCTCTTCTTGCTCCCTCTTTCATCTAAAGTGAGAAGGAAAATTAACTTTTCCAGTACTGTATTCTATGAATTCTTACCACTTCCCAATTTTAACACTTGTCCAAAACATATCTTGATGAATATTTATAGAATGACGGTAACATTTGTTAATTTTCACTTTATTGTGATTTGCCTTTAAATAAAATATGAACAAAACACAGAAGATACAGTATCCTGGCATAGTAATAATACACATTCACACACACCCTTGTTCCCCATATACTGGCATGGTATTAAAGGCCATAGAGTAAGAAAAATCGTATCTGAAAATGTGAAAGAGTTGGCATTGTTTTATTTTGCAGATAGCACTCTTGATTTTTTTCAAATGACATTTAAAAGCCATTCTTAGAAGATAAATACATCTTAATTATAAATTATGTTTATAGCTACCATGTGAAAGACAATGTAGCTATTTAAGTTTTTTTATTCTTTTAACATCTGTACTTCATTTAGAAATCCACTGATTCAAAAATAAGCATACATTACTTTTAAAGGGTAAAAATTAATGAACAAATTTCTAAATAAATGCATCGATTCGCTTTTTGCAGATAGTGTATATCAATGACAAAACTCCTAGAGTGCTATTATTCTTACTCTGTCCGTTTGGCACAGATTTAAAGCAAAATGACACTCTCATCTTCTCTACGCAACACTTCTCTCCTTGTGACTTTGAGAGAAGAAAGGGCTTGTTCCGGTTTGCTGATTTCCTTTTCTTTCTCATTTAAGGGAATGATATTCGCATGTTTCCAGTTTGCCTGCAGAACACACATGTATGTTAACTGTCTGCAGACTCTGTTCCAACAATGTCCGGGAGTCTGTGGTTTGTTTGTTTCAGATGTTAGAGTCCTGAGCTAGCCTCACTTAGATGGCTGCAAATTGAAAGAACGCAAATTGTTCTGATAAGGTTTTCTTTCCTAAACATATAATTTCATCCCGTTGGCCTACACTTCCTGAGCATTGCTTAGCCGTTCATCCTTTCATTTGGCAAACATTCTTAAGCACTTGGTATGTGTCAGGCATGACTCTGAGTACTAAAGACACAAAGTCAAATAGAACATCATACCTACACCAGGAACTCACCAGCCTAGTGTGGAATAAAGAAAATAAATCAGTGGTTGCGTGAATGTAACTAATGTTAGGTCATTCTAGTGCAGCAATTGAGGAAAAAGGCATCTGATTTCATTCCTTTATGATATTAAAGCTCCCTTTTGAAAACACCGAAGAGCCTCTGGTAAGGGTGACATATTAAACTTTCGTCAACTCATAACAACCCAGTTGAAAGTAGATTAACGGATCATCTCTGGACACAGTTTAAAGCAGTGTTGATAGGGAAGAGGAATGTGAAGATTTCATGGGCTCAGACTATGGGGACTGGCTAGGGGGTAAACATCCAGTGAAGGTACACATTATGGATATCCTGAGGGCAGGAAGCCTGCAAAGGCGTATCAGAAATGTGGGGAAATCCACTTTAGTTACTTTGGCTCAGGTCTCTTTTTCTCATGTAAAACTCACATCGAAACATTTATTCTTGAAAGAGCAAGGATTACAAAGTCTTGTCTGTGCATCTAGTGGAATAGCTGTTTACACAGTGCAATCAGATTTCTTGCCTGTGTGGAAAAGAGCTGTGACCTTTCATAGCAGCTAGATTAGGGTCTTTATTAGATCAGTGTGCAGCTAGTGGCTCATCAATCTGTGGGCTGTGCAAAGGTGATATTAAAGCAGGTAGAGCACCAGCCAGGGTCTATCTAAAGAAAGGAGCTTGTTGCATCATCAATGTTTCTCATGCAATAAAGCAATTATTTTAGCTGGTCCCAGTAGAGTGCAAAGCATCTAAAGGTCCTGGATGTAGCTGGGAGAAGGCTTTAGATAGCCTAAAGACATCAACAAAGGAAAACAATGATGCAAACACTAAACCGAGAACTCTCTTCAGTTCACAGTTGGAAATACATAAATTACATGGCCATATAATGTGTTAATGATAAATTCAGAGTACACATTTCTCGATGTGCAATAACTGTAACTTTCAAGGCCACAAATGAACCCCTGTGGAAAAAAACCTTGACATTTTTCTGGCAGAGAGAAAGGACACAAAGAGTCTCGAATAAGAAAAACTCAAACTCTTTATTTCATAAGTAAATACAAAACAGTCCTGCTGGTTATCACCTTTTAAAAATAGACTTGAGCAATTAGGACAAATATATTTTCTGAATACTGCTAAAATGAGCTTTGGCAAACTTTTTGAAGGAGTTTATTTTCTATGGAAGTGATCTCCAAAGGGAATGTTTTAGAAAGTTTTGAGAGAGCCAAGAGGAGAGTCAATCAAATCTTCGCCCCAGATTTTCAGGAGTTCTATTCCTTCAGGCGGTCCAGTCTCTGGACATGTACAGTTTTAAACATCATCATAATAAATTGACATGGAAGCAGAAGGGATTGAAAGCTTACACTGAGGAGGAATTTATGAGCCCTGACTTTAGTAAAGACCTTCATCTGGAAATATGCCATTCTTTCCTTAAGATTCAAGTTCCGCCAAGAGTTTTAAACTTAAATTTGAATGGTACAGAAAACAAACATGTAAAAGAAATGCATCAAAACAAATCCTAGTGTCTAAAGTTATTGCTAGCTTTTTGTTTGGTTTAACATTGGTCTATTATTTTTGATATTTGATTTTGCTCAAAAATGCATTTCCACATGTATTTTGAATGATTGCCCTAATGAAATTCAAGTCCACTATTTATTGTTTGCCAACTATATACACATCATACGAAACATAGAAGAGCATCTTTCTAAGTTTCACAAAAGTACTGCAAGATATTATTATCCCCATGTATCATTAGAAAAAACTGAGGTTCCCTGAAATTTTGAAGTATTAAGCTGCTGGCAAGGACAGAATTCCAATCAAGGTCTGCCAAATTGTGAAGTCTAGACTTTTTATACCAGCCTATCCTACCTTGTGCCAGAGAATGCTCTTAATATTCATTACATATGAAATTGCTTTGAGTGCTTAATAAAGTCTATGAGGAAGATGCGAATTTATCTCCGATGCCGAAACCAAGGTAAAAAGATGTTTTGCAAAGTGTCAAACAACTCAACTAGTTAATAACATAGTTTGTACTGTAACATAAATTAGTGATATTCCAAAGATCATATTCACTGTATATAGTATGTATCCCCTAAGAAATAAATATTAACAAACTAATTGAAGTAAGCGCATTCTTCAAAGTTTTTCAGACATGATACATTTGAATGGAACAATAATATGATATCTACTTGGTGGCTCCTTTTTATTTATTTCTCTGGATGACCTACTCATGTATCTTTCTGAGGAGAGAGCAGATGTGATTTATTCTGTCCACATTCAGCCATGAGTGGTTGACTCTTATCTTGCATCTGAAAATCTCCTCTCTCCCTATGTCACAGCCGTATGATTGCCATGGTCCTATCCCTGTCCCAGGGGAGCACAGTGACACTTATTTGCCCAACATAGACTCTCAGAGGAGCAGATGTAAACACACAAAAACCTCATGATGATCCTCAAGCAAGGGAAGTGGAAGAAACAGATTTCCTAATTCTAAAATATTCAGCCTGAAATATGCGTGTAGGCCTTTGTTTAGGACAGTACCCATTTACACTTAAACCTGTTACTGGCAAGATAGAGACTGGTAGCCTGCTTTTTCTGCTTGTCCAATGATACATTGGGAAACCTGTTGTGTGTGTACATATGTGTGTGTGGTGTGTGTGTGTGTGTATTGGGATGTGGGGTGGGATTAGTGATTTACAGCTTTGGTAAATCTCACAGTGTAAATATGCCCTTCGTGTTCAATTTCAAGCAACCAACGTGACCTCACTGAGCATGGAGTTAAGGGATGTGCTCACTTGGCTCTCCCAAACTAGTAGGAGCCTGCAGGAGCAGCTCTAGCACCCTCCGTGTTCCTCTATGGTCTTGGGCTTCAGCCTGTGTTTCCAATTTCACCTGACTCCTCCAGTGCTTTCTCTTTGGCTATGCCTTCAGTGCCGACTTCTGTTCACCTTCAGAACTTTTCCACTTACTGAACTCTGTCTACCTTGCTGCTTCTCAGGCCTGGAGATTTCCCCTCATCCTTCTGAACAAATGTTGCTGCCAAGGGAAGTATTTCATCTTTAAACAGCCTACATTCTGTGGTGCCAAATTTCTCCCTGTCCCTCTACATTTCTATCTGTTGAATTAAACTTTTTGTTTTCTTCATAACATTTAAGGAAATGAGAAAATGTCCAATTTTATTTATTAATTTTGTTGTTATTGCTGCTTTTCTCTAATAGAACGTGAGTTTCAGAAAATAGAGACTGATCGACCTTATTGACTCCTGTTTGTTTAGTGTTTAATAGAGTTTTTGGCACATAGTAGGTACTCAGTAAATATGTGTTAAATGAATAAGCAAATATTTGTTAAATGAATAAAAAACACAGGTTGTTTACAACAGCTTCAGTAACTGTATTGAGTTTAATAAGAAAATGTTGGATCAGGACATAATTTTTAAAGGAGTAATTGTCTATGATTTGACCTGCTTACTTGTACAGAGGCAGCTTAGGGATAAAAGAAATGTCTAGGAGGAATTATTATTAATCTTAAATTCAAAAAGAGGTTTGAGGACAATCTGCTTTCTATTCGTTGGCTTAAATTAGGGTTAAAAATTATTTTAAGGAACCCTAAATTTGTGTATTAATTTAATCATGTTAAAGCTATTCATAGAAATAGTTGCAAATATATAAAAATGTCTTCCTTTATCTAATAGACAAATATAAGTAAAGACACACTATTTGTAGGTAGAATGATTATTTTCAGTTTTATTTCACAACCAGTATTTTCCCCATCATAAATGGTGGGGTAAAGAGTAAACCTTGAAGGTGTGTCCTGAGAGAATGATGTAAAACTGCAACTTTTGTGTTCTCTGAAACACAGTAGGGCACTGCCTTATATCTGTTATCCCTCTTCCCTAGATTCTTTCATGCATCCTTATTCTGGGTCCTGAAACTGCATTTTCCAAAACTGTATTAGCAATTAAAGTGTGCCCAGGCTCTGTTGCTACAGAACATTTTATTTTAAAAACTAACGTATTACTAAATAAAACTGTTGGACAATAAGGCTCAAAATAATGTTGAGCAATGTTCCAGGTCAAAATGAATAATTTCAAGATTTCGCTTTGGGTACCCTCTTCTCCAGTTACCATCAGTTTCTGTTCTCGGAATCTTTTTGCTTGCTTCAAGGACAGGGCCCATCTCCATTCCTCTGTTTGCATTCCCAATGGACTATTGTTCCATTTACTGCATTCTCTACCATGAATTCCAGAAGGATAATAGGCATTAATCATTTATTTTAGAACGTATTTGGTTAAATAAAGATATGTATTAATTTAAATAATAGTTACATAGTTTGGTTCTTTATTATAGTGTGCAAGTCGTTAAGGTAGGGGAGAAAGGACTGAAATACAAATAGGTGAATGCTACTCACAAGATTCTTGTCTCGGCCGGGCATGGTGGCTCATGCCTGTAATCCCAGCACTTTGGGCGACCTGTGCAGGTGGATCACTTGAGCTCAGGAGTTCGAGATCAGCCTAACATGGTGAAACGCTGTCTCTGCTAAAAACACAAAATGTAGCCGAGTGTGGTGGTGGGTGCCTGTAATCCCAGCTACTCAGGGGGCTGAGGCAGGAGAATCGCTTGAACCCGGGAGTTGGAGGTCGCAGTGAGCTGAGATCCAGCCACTGTACTCCAGTCTGGGCTACAGAGTGAAACTCCATCTCAAAAGAAAAAAAATAAAAAATAAAAAAGATGTTTGTCTCCAATATGGAGTATAAGACTAGTCAAAACATGAATAAATACAAATTTGAGTCTATGTAAGCTAATAAATTGAGCTTCAAAAGTATACACAATAAAATTTGGACATAGATCATATTGATCATATTGTCTGCAATTTACAAAGCGGAAATGGAAGTTTGGAAAAAAGTAGTTTGCTGAAGATTTATGTAGCTATCTCCAGAATTTTGAATGTAAGATTATTGATTTCCAAGACGCCTGTGCTTCTTTCCATAGAATATGTGACTTGATGATTCACAAGAGAGTAATAAGCAAATTCTTTGGGAAAACTAGTGATACCAACACCTTAGGTGGTAGATGAAAGGAGATTGTTTAGTGTAATATGTAACTGAGTTGATCAAAATTTAAGGAATTTCAATGGATTGGTGTGGGAGCTACTTGACTAACAAATAATTATGTTTCAGTAAACCTTAGAAAACAAGTCAGAGAGTATGCAAATATGCCTGCCTTTGTACCAGTAATAGCAACAGGGGTAGTATGAGGAGTGCTTTTAGTTGTGATATTGTTAGTACTGGTAGTATTATACAGCAGTAGTAAAAAGGCTGCTGTGTACAAGACTGTGCTAAGTGTCTGACTAAATCTTTGTTATTCAATTTGGGCCTAATGATCACCTCTTACAGTGACAAGTGTGATTGTTAATTTTATGAGTAGCTTGGCTAGGCAACGACACCCAGTTGTTTGACCAAGCATCAATGTAGATATTGCTATGAAGGTATTTCTTTGTAAAAGATGTCATTAATATTTATATCAGTAGTAGACAGTCTTGAATAAAGACTGTCATTTAAATCAGCAGGGTTTGGATAGAGCAAATGATCCTTCACAATGCACATGGGCTGTTTCCAATCATTTGAAGACCTTAAGAACAAAGACTGAGATTTACTGAAGAGGAAGGAATTCTGCCTCCCGACAGCCTTTAAACTCAATACTGAACACCGGATCCTGCTGGAATTTCCAGCCTGCAAATCGGCCTCATGGATTTCAGACCGTCCAGCACCCATAGTCTAGTAATTCCTTAAACTCTCTCTCTACATATTTGTGTGCATGTGTGGGCACATAAATGCACACATGCACCCGTTGTTGGTTCTGTTTCTCTGGAGAACTCTAATGCAATTTTATTATCTGTGGTTGAAGATCCAAAACAAATATGTGCTGTATTGATCTTCATTTTGTTAGTTTATCTGTGAAGAGAGTACTTGAATTGTAAGAATCAACCAAATAAACTATGCAGTATGTGGATACTACTCAAAAGTGAACAGTCACACACAACAGCCTCTTTCTGGGAAGTCACTGAAAGACAATGTTGAAGAGAGTTTCACTCTTTAAGCAGAAGTTTGAGCAGTGTGCCTAGTTATTCATTTTGCTTGGAAGGAGAAATGGCTAGATACGCAATTATATAATGATTTGTAGGCTGTGACCTGTAAGGTCTGGGACTTGGATGGAACATGACTGGTAAAATGATGACAAAGAAGCCTGGGAAATAGGTATGTGGCTAGAGTTCTCTGAATGCACAAAATGCATGAAAGTATTTGTGCCCCATAAGAATGCTCACGAAACAGTGACCTCAGCAGAGGAAGATTTTAATACTCAAGTGGATAGGATGATACAATTTCTTGATGCCAGTCAGCCTCTATCCCTAGACACCCTGGTTATTACCTAATGGGGTCATGAACAAAGTAGTCATGGTGGCAGGAATTGAGGTTATGCATGGGCTCAGCAATGTGGACTTCTACTCACCACGGTTGACCTGGCTGCAGCCACTGCTGAGTATCCACTCTACCAGCAGCAGAGAAAAACACTGAGCCTCCAATATGGCAACACTCCCAGAAGTGATCAGCTAGCCACCTGGTGGCCGGTTGATTACATTGAACTGTTTCCATCACAGAAGCGGTAGCATTTTGTTCTTACTGAAATAGACACTTTGGATATAGATTTGACAACTGTATACTCGATGCTTCTACCAAGGCTATCGTCTGTGGTATTGAAGAAATGGGCATTATCTGTCATCATATCTTAGTATTCCAGACAACGTTGCTTCTGATCAAAGAACTGACTTCACATGAAATGAAGTGCAACAGGGAGGCCAAGGGAGGCCTTGCTTCTGAAAAGGACTAGTCTTATTGTTTACCATCCTGAAGCAGCTGGCTTAATAAAAAGCTGGAGGCGCCATTAGAAGACTCAATTACAGTGTCAGCTAAGTGACAATGCCTTGTAAGACTGGGGCAAGGTTCTCCAGGAAGCTATATATGCTCTAAATTAATGTCTAATATAGCTAGGATTCACAGGTCCTGGAATCAAGGGGTAGAAATGGAAGTTGCATTAGCCTGTATTACTCCTAGTGATCCACTAGCTAAATTTTTGCCTCCTGCCTGCATGCCCTTGTGCTCTGCTGAACTAGTCATCTTAGTTCCAAAAGGAAATAGGCAGATGGACTCTCAGGTGAGTGGTACAGCTGTGCTTGCTAGTGAGACTGGGAGGGAGACAAATTTATGTTGTTGATTCTCCATATACAGGGGCTCTCTTAATAGATAAACTAACAAATTGAAGACCAGAATGCCATCTGATGCATATTTTTTACTTGAATCTTCAACAACAGATAGTAAAATTTTATTAGGGTTCTCCAGGGAAACAGAGCCAATAGGATGGATGGATGTAAATGCGCGCACACACGCACACAATGAGAGAGAGATTTTTAAGGAACTCGCCTAGGCAACTGTGGAGACTGGCAAGTCTGAAATCTCTGGGGCAGGCCAGCAGGCTGGAAATCTCAGCAGGAGTCAGTGTTGTAATTTTGAGTCTGAAGACAGTCAGGAGGTAGAATTCCTTCCATTTTGGAAAATCTCAGGCTTTTTTCAACTGATTGTGTGAGGCCCACTCATACTATGAGGGATAATTTTCACTCAAAATCTATTGATTTAAACGTTAACGACTCTAAAATATATATATATATATATATATATATTTTTTTTTTTTTTTTTTTGGAGACAGAGTCTCGCTTAGTCGCCCAGGCTGGAGTGCAGTGGCGCGATCTCGGCTCACTGCAAGCTCCGCCTCCCGGGTTCACGCCATTCTCCTGCCTCAGCCTCCCGAGTAGCTGGGACTACAGGCGCCCGCCGCCTCGCCCGGCTAATTTTTTGCATTTTTAGTAGAGACGGGGTTTCACCGTGTTAGCCAGGATGGTCTCGATCTCCTGACCTCGTGATCCGCCCGCCTCGGCCTCCCAAAGTGCTGGGATTACAGGCGTGAGCCACCGCGCCCGGCCGTAAAATATATTTTAATAGCGACATCTAGACCGGTGTTTGAGCAAACTCTGGACACCATAGCCTGGCCAAGTTAACACATAACATTAACCATCACAACAAGTATATATTTTATATTCCTTGACTAGATGTGATCACTGAGATTCCAAATAACACATAGCTTTCTAAAATCATATAACTTATAAATGGCAGAACCAGGATTAAAATCCTTTTGCTTCTGAATAAAAGTCTATTATACCACAAATAGCTTCCTTATATGAACTAATCTTATAGAGTATTATAAGATAGTATTAAAGATACTAGTAAGTATCCTGAGGGATAAATTCAAGTCAATTATTTTCCCCATTTTATTGTGTAAGTGATTATGGAACACTTGAGTCTATATATTGCTATAGCATGTCCAGAGTCCTCAAATCTATAGCAATCACTATCCATGTTTGTTCTGATGAAGGCTGATCTTAATATTGATGCCTTGTGTGTAAAAGCATAATGAGAAACAAACAAAAATAACTATGGGTTGGGTGTTGAGAGTAAATAAGTGATTGAACTGTATGAAACATAGAAGGCTAAAGAATGTTGGAATGAAAAAGAAAAAAAAATTCTATTGGCTTTGATTTATCATTTTGAAGAAGAAAATTGGTTCTCTTTGTTATTTTTTTTTCTGTTTCAGCAGCACAAATTGTTATAAGTGAAAATATTAAGAAATAAATGTAGACATGTTTAGTTATTTTTTTAAAATAATTACACATATATCTTTCAAAACATTTAACCCTGGATAGTTCTTCACAGTATCATCATTTTGCTATATTTATGACCTACCTATTTTCTTAAAGGCAATCTTTACTTCTTATGTAAATGTAAACTTTGTTTTGTTTTGTTTGCTTTTCTTTACAGTTTGATATGTTGTCTGAGTTCTATGTGCTCTATGATAACATTTATATATATATATATAGGATTGCTCCCTTGGCTTTACTTTTGACTTATAAATTATTCACCAAAATTTCGTTTCCAGGTTGTTCTTTGAAGATGCTATACTGTGAATAACTAAGTTGAAATTTTATGGCAGAAGGAATGATTTTCTTTCTCATGCATTTGATATAGAAAACTTTAAAGGTGTGGTTTTTATCCTTTGGAATGCGCTTTGACCCCATGATATATGGCATTGAATTATGAAGACATACAGGTTATATGAATATCTTTCTTTGAAAGTTGCTATACTTTGTGTTACTTTTTCACAATTTATAGTATAAAAACTTAGTGATTTTTTAAATCAAATTATAGTTTTGTAATTAAAAAATAAATGTTATCAATTTTCAACTATTCTATAATATATTTTAGCCAATTTCTAAAATATCATCATTAAACAATCAGTTGATGTGTGTGCACAAGAAAGAATCACTATACTGTTTAAGAATTAGAAGTATCGGCCGGGCGTGGTGGCTAAAGCCTGTAATCCCAGCACTTTGGGAGGCCGAGACGGGCGGATCACGAGGTCAGGAGATCGAGACCATCCTGGCTAACACGGTGAAACCCCGTCTCTATTAAAAAATACAAAAAACTAGCCGGGCGAGGTGGCGGGCGCCTGTAGTCCCAGCTACTCGGGAGGCTGAGGCCGGAGAATGGCGTGAACCCGGGAGGCGGAGCTTGCAGTGAGCTGAGATCCGGCCACTGCACTCCAGCCTGGGCTACAGAGCGAGACTCCGTCTTAAAAAAAAAAAAAAAAAAAAAAAAAGAATTAGAAGTATCACTAGCAAGCTAGAATTTCAAATTGAATATTTCAATTTTATTTCTCAGGATTATTTCTGAACTCTTCATTTACTTTCTGTGACTCTAGATTTTATCCTTCATATGGTTAAACAGAGAAAATAGTAATTTATAAGTTACTAATGGGGTGGAAATAGCATATGGTTCTTTCCAATTTTCCTTTCTTCAAAGAAATAGCAAGTTACCTTAAATTCCTTCTTATTTTGACAGGCATGTATGTTCCAATGTGCTCAATTACATGGTAACAAATTCTAATATGCACACACACAAAAATCACCTTGCAGTTTTGTGCATATATGCACTGCAAAAGAGATGAGAGTTGTTTAATGGAATGTTTTGCAGCAATGCTTTTAAAGATGTAAACTAAATAATACAGGCTTTGTAGAAGGGGTCAGGTTTGACATCTATTGGGCACAAATTATTGATAAATTGTAGGAGTGAACATGTTATTAGAGATTTACATCAGGAGATTATAGTGGTCAGCCAATCTTAAAGGCAGCAGTACCCTGGAGATCATGAGTCCCCAGCAAACGGGCACAACCAGCTGTCAGTGTGATTTGACAGAGCAGAAAGAGATTCCAGAAAGAGTCACAAAGTACTTGAGTTTAACTTGAAGAAGTATGGACACGAAGGGAACTATTTCGGGAACCTGCAGGGTATATGCTAAGTTTGTCTTTTGCCTGAGGTAGTCACCAATTATGTATGCTATAAATGCAAGCTAGTCTCTCTGCTAAAGGATAAGGTTAAAGGCCCCAGGAACATCTCTCTATGTGCTGAGGCTTTTAAAAGGCTAAAAGGCTAAAACTGTGTCAAGAAAGAATATGAGAAATAATGCAAGAATAAAACCAGAGAGAAAAAAACTGCCAAGGGAAAGAGACAATATCAATGAAAATAATATGTGAGAGAAAGAAAAATTAACAGAGAAAAAAGAAAAAGGAAGGAAAACTATGATTTGTAAACAATTACAAACCATATCTAATAAAGAGTGAATTGAGAAAATTGGAAGCAGCAGAATTTGATGTTTCAGCTAATAAAGATACTAACAAAGACAAGCAAGTACATGGGACTTTCATTCACTCATTTATTCTAGTAACTCAAGTATCACTAAATGTTGTAGTATGTGGTACTTCCCAGCTCAGGAATATGGAGTTTTGACTTGCACATATGACATAACGAATGGCATGAGCTTTACTTGGAAAGAATACGTGCAACATGGGGGAGACAGTCAACCCGTTTAACTTCAAACTTTTAATAGATTCTGCTGATCTAAAGCCTTTCTCTAGTGATTTTTAGAATTCTGTGCAGAAAAATGCTGCGTGTTATGTATGGCAAGTGCTTGGCTCTCTTATTTTTATTGGAAGGTATAGATCTGGGGAGCAGAAATAGGAAATAGAAATTGAATATTTATTTTGTTAAAGATAGTAGGATGATAAATTTTAATAGTAGAAAAACTTACTCTATATAAAAAGTGGCAGAAGTCTTCTCTGCTTCCTCATCTTTAGATGTGTGATCTGCAGTAAATATACTCATTATATTTTAGATTTCCTGTTTACATATAGAATGTAATAATCCCTATGTTATAGTCCTTTTGCTTTTCTTAAGAGTATGGGGTAAGTTGTAATTACTATTGTAATCACAAATGACCAAAACAGGGCTTCCAAATATCTATTTATATTAGCCCGGGTGCGGTGGTTCACGCCTATAATCCCAGCACTTTGGGAGGTCGAGGAAGGTGGATCACCTGAGGACAGGAGTTCGAGACCAGCCTGACCAACACAGAGAAACTCTATCTCTACTAAAAATACAAAATTAGCCAGGCGTGGTGGCAGGTGCCTGTAATCCCAGCTGAGGAGGCTGAGGTAGGAGAATCACTTGAACCCAGGAGGTGGAGGTTGCCGTGAGCTGAGACCGTACCATTCCACTCCAGCCGGGGCAACAAAAGCGAAACTCCGTCTCAAAAAAAAAAAAAGAAAGAAAAGAAAAGGAAAGAAAAGAAAAGAAAAGTAACAGAAAATAATGAGGTGGGGAAACAATCAACTGATAAATCATGTTAAGATAAATTATAAAGGAGGAAGAAATATAGGTAAATTACTCAAATTAGATATTTTAGAAGAAATCAGGTATTTCAAGTGAAGTGAAAGAGATTCTGGTGGTACACAATGATACAGTTTGGGTATTTATCTCTGCCCAGACCTCATGTTGAACTGGAATCCCCAATGGTGGCATTAGGGTCTGGTGGGAGGTATTTGGATCATGAGGATGGATCCCCCATGGCTTAGTGCTGCCTTCATGGTAGGGAGTTCTCGAGAGAACCTGGTGATTTAAAAGTGTGTGGCACCTTTCATCTCTCCTCTTACTCCAGCTTTCACCATGCTATGTGCCTGTTCCCCCTTTGCCTTCTTTCATGACTGGAAGTATCCTGAGGCCTCCCCACAAGCAGATGCTGCTATGCTTCCTGTATGGCCTGCAGAACCATAAGCCAATTAAACCTCTTTTCTTGTAAATTACCCAGTCTCAGGTAGTTCTTCACAGTAGTTCAAGAACAGCCTAATGCACATGATTGTTAATAGGGAATAATAGGAATAAGTGCTAAGGATAGTACTTGTGACCTTACCCATAGTTTGTATATAAAGTAATGCACATATTAACTTAAATAGAAAACGTAGAAACTTCCAATTTGCAGTCCAGCATGTAAAGAGCTTAGAAGTTCCCATTCCAACCTAACAAGAAGTAAAAAGCTGAACAAACTAAGAAATCAAAAACTTTTCTTGGATCCCTAAGAGAAGTGAGATCACAGGGCCAATCACTTCCCTCCAAATTAGAGATACCCTCAAGCAAATAGAGAGAATCACAAGTTACTACAGCAGAAACCCATGTGCAGAAATCACCACAGAAATCAGTACCAGGTTAGGAAACCTGAAATGTAATCAATGAATTGCTAGAGGCTCAGTGTGCTCAAGCCTGAGGCAGTCATAAGGATGTCCCCACCTTTGGTGAGTGTAATCTCCAGAAGCTTGACTTTGTACTCATGGTAAATATCAGAAAAAATTATTTCACTCTTCTTACAGGGAAGGGGAAAAATAACCATTTTGAAATATGCTAGACATTCTTTTCTTCCTAACAAGGTCTTCACTAAGAAAAAACTATGTAACTAGAGCCTCACCCGCTGGGGTTTTACCAGAGCCTAATCTACATGGAGAAAGGGAAATATACAACTCCTGTTGACTCTAGGTTTCCATGTGGAGAAGAGAAATACTCAACCACAGCCCATTTTAGCTATTCTGTCTCACTTAAAAGGGGGCAGAAAAGCACGTGTGAAACTCCCAGTCCAGAGGTCCAGGCTTATTAAAAGACTAAAACCCAATTGTAGGATCATAGAATGCTTTCCCTCCCCCAACACCTAACTTCTACATCATAAAAATCCCATTTACAGAAGCTCCTTTTACACAGTATATCATACCTGGCTATCAAGAGTAAATTACAAGGCATATTAACGGGGAAAAAAAACACAGTTTGAACAAATAGAGCAAAATCAGAACCAGACTCAGATATGGCAAGAGTGTGGGAATTAGACTAAGAATTTAAAGCAACTCTAATTTACATGCTAGAGGCAAATTCTTCCCTGGTCCTTCCTCATAATGGCTCCTAAGGAGGCAGAGACTGTGAAAACAAGTGGTATTTATTAATTATGATATTGTACTTTGGATTTGAATTTGCTACACCTTTCTTTATAGTAAGACACAAACTACTTAAGAAATAAAGATGTTTTAGTTCATTGTTAGATAGGAAGAACATTTTAACAGGTGTACTTTATTTGAAAAATGGATCAAACTCAAATTCATACGGCAGACTAGATGTGTTCATAAATAAACTTATGACATAAAAATATGCTAAGGGCTCTAATAATAAAAGTAGACAGCATAAAATAACATATGGGAAGTGTAAGCAGAGAGATGGAAATTCCTAAGGAACCAAAAAGAAACACTGGAGATTTAAAATGCTGTAACGGAAATGAAGAATGCCTCTTGATCGGCTTATTAGTTGATATGGTTCAGGAAAAAAAATTGCTGAGCTTGAAAATATCTCTATGGAAATCTCCAAAACTGAAAAACAACAACAACAACAAAAAAGTAGATTATCCAAGAACTGTGGGACAACTACAAAAGTAAATTCCATTTAATGCGAAAACCAGAAGAAGAAGAAAGAAAAAGAAATCTTTGAAGCAATAATTACAGCGTTTCCTTTAATGTTGAACACTAAACCACAGATTCAGCAAGCTCAGAGAACATCAAGCAGCATCATGCCAAAAAACAAAAAAAAAGAAACCAGCACATCTAGGCACATAATTTCAGCTATAGAAAATTAAAGATACAGCAAGAGCACATAACAGTTTCCAACGTGTACATTTATAGTAGCAGAACATCAAAATACAAGAAGCAAAAACTGACAGAACAGCAAGAAGAAATAGATGAATCTACTATTATACTGTTGTAGTTTTAGACTTCAATGACCCTCTGTCAGAAATTGACAGATTCAGCAGGCAGAAAATTAGTAAGGATATCACTGAATCCAGCAACACTATAAATTAACTGGATATCATGGACATCTATAGACTGTTTCTTCCGATAATAGCAGATTGCACATCTCAAGCTCACATGGAAACTTCATCAAGATAGACCACTTTCTGGATGATAGAACACATCTTAACAAATTAGAATAAAATAAACTCAGTCAATGTCTGCTCTCAGGTGACAATGTAATTAAACTAGAAACCAATAATGGAAAGATAACTTAGAAAGCCCAAAATGTTTGAAGATTACACACATACTAATAAAAGACACATGGAGTAAAATGTCTTCAGATAAATTAAAAAATATTTTGAACTAAATGAAAATAAAAATACAAACTGTCAAAATGTGTGGGATGCAGAAAAAGCAGTGATTAGAAGGAAATATATAAAATTGCATATATTAGAAAAGAGGAAGTTCTAAAATCAATAATCAAAGCTTCCTCTTTAAGAACTGAAAAGCAGAGCCAATTAAATCCAAAGTGTGCAGAATAAAAGAAATAATAAAAATAAGAAAGCCAGCTGTAGTGGCATGCAGTTGTAGTCTCATCTACCCAGGAGGCTGAGGTGGGAAGATCACTTTAGCTAAGAGTCGAATCTAGCATGGGCAATATAGCAAGACCCTGTTTCTTAAAAAGAGAGAGAGAGAGAGAGAGAAGAAACCAATGAAACTAACAACAGAAAATCAATACAGAAAATGAAAAAAGTAAAAACCCATGGCCAGGCTAACTAAGAAAATAAGAGAGAAGACACAAATTCAGTAATATCAAAAATAAACATGAAATAGCAATACAAATACCATGGACATAAAAAAAGTTTGTTAACAACTCTATGCCCACAGATCTGATAACCTACATGTAACGGGCCAACTCCTGGAAAGTCACAATTTATTAAAGGTCACACAAGAAGAAACAGACTATCTGAGTAGGACATTTTTATTGAAGAATTGAATCAATAATTAGTAACACTCCCAAAGAGAGCACAAGACACAGATGGATTCACTGGTGAAATCTACCAAACATTTAAGAAAGACAGTTTATCAGTTATTTACAATCTCTTTCAGAAGACAGAGGCAAAAGAAGTATTTTTAACTCATTATTTAAGGCCAACATTACCCTAATACACAAAACAGACAAAGACAATACAAGAAAACTAAAAACCAACATATTTTATAAACATAAATGCACAAATCCTCAACAAAAATATTAGCAAATTGAGTCCAACAATGTATAAAAAGAATTATGAATCATAACGAAGGAGGATTTATCTCACTGATGAAAGGAGGATTTAACACGTGAAAATCAATTAATCCATCGTATTAATAACCTAAATGTAAAGAAAATCAGATGAACAAATCAATAGATGCACAAAAAGTATTTGAAAAAATCCAACCCCATTTAATGATAAAAACTCTCAGTAAACTCAGAATGGGGGAAAATTCCTCAACTTGATAAAAGACATCTATAAAAATACCTACAGCTGACATAGTATTTAATGTTGAGAAACTTAAAGCTTTCCCAATAAGACCAAGAAAAAAGCAATAATACACCCTCTTACTACTGCTTTTCAATATCTTATTGGAAGTCCTAATTAATGCAATGACAAGAAAAGAAAATAAAAGGTATACATATTATGGAGGAGGAAATATAACTGTCTTTGTTTGCAGATGACCTAATCATCTATGTAGAAAGTTGAAAAGAATTGACAAAATTCTTCCTGGAACTAATAAGCAATTATAGCAAGGTGGTAGGACACAAAGTTAGTATACAAAAGTCAACCACCATCCTATATAGCTGCAATGAACAAGTCAAATTCGAAATTAAAAACAGAACACTACTTATGCTAGCAATGAAAAAAATGAAATACGTAGATGTAAATCTAATAATATACGCATACAAAATCTGTATAAGCAAAACTACAAAATCTGATGAAAGAAATCGAAGTAGAACCAAATAAATGGAGAGAATTCCATGTTTATGGATAGGAAGACTCAATATATTCAAGACGTTAATTTTTTTCAACTGTATCAAGAGATTCCATGCATCCCCAATCAAAACCCAGGCAAGTTATTTTGTACATATAAACACACTGATTCTAATGTTTATAGGGAGATGTAAGATACCCAGACAGAAGCGACAACACAATATTGAAAGAGGAGAAAAAGGTGAAGGATTGACACTATCTGACTTCAAAATGTATTACAAACTGCCATAATTAAGACAGTGCAGTATTGTCAAAAGAGTAGACAAACACATCAGTAGAACAGAATAAAGAGCCCAGAAACAGACCTAATAAATGTAGTCAACTGATCTTTAACAAAGGAACAAAAAGAACGTAATGGAGCAAAGGTAGTCTTTTAAACAATTGATGCTGGAACAAATGAACATCCTCATGCAGGAAAAAAAAAAAAAAGAATTTAAAAATATACATTCCATTTGACAAAATTAACTCAAAATGAATCTTAGACCTAAATGTTAGAGAATGCAAAACTATAAAACTAAAAGCATATGAGACAATCTAGATGACTTTGAATTGGTGACCAATTTCTAGATATATCATCAAAGGCATCATTCATTAAAAAGTAATTGATAAGCTGGATTTAATTAAAATGAGAAATTTCTGCTCTGTGAAAGATACTGTCAAAAAAATGAAGAAACAAGCTGAAGACTAGGGGTAAATACTTGGAAACAAACAAACAAAATATTAGGACTGTTATCTAAATTATACAAGTAAGTCCTAACAACAAGAAAACAAACAATTCCATGAAAATGTGAGCTAAAGACCCTAACAGACAACTCACCAAAGAAGATACAGGTTGAAAATCTTTAATCCAAAAATCGAAAATACAAAATGCTCCAAAATTCAAAACTTTTTGAGTGCTGGCATGACACCAACACTGGAAAAAGTCACACCTGACCTCATGTGACAGATTGCAGTCAAAACACTGGTGCACAACGTATAGTTTATTTGGCATTCCCAAGGGAAAAACAACCCTACCAGCTCTCTTTAGCTTCTTATGTCTTTGTGTGCATGCTTAGATTTCCTGACAAAAAGCACACAAAATCACACCCACAAAGAGTGATAACTCATGTTTGTCCTGGCCCAAACATCTCAAAGGCATGTTCCCCACAATACCCCACGTGGGCCCAAAGCCTACATACATTACTCATTATGGTTTTTTTTTTTTCTTATTCTATTATGTAAAGGTATTTTTGAAAATGTTGAAAAAGACCTGCAGATACCCCAATGAGTAACAGTGATAAGAAAACAAAGGAAGCATTTATTTTTATCTATGCCACAAAATTTCTAGCTATTGGAGAAAACTGGACAGTGTTGTAAGTGAAAAATATCTTACAGAAGAGTTTGATATTTGAATGGCCACCATATATGACCTGAAGAATCAGAAGGAAAAACCGTTGAAGTTCTATGCTGAAAATGATGAACAGAAATTCATTAAAATAGAAAAACACTACATAAAGATAAAAATGAGGATCTTGATTGTGTATTGAGAGTGTATACCCATCGGCACTGAACACAGGCCAGCTGATGGTATGCTGATCATGCAAGAATCATATATCGTAATGGACTGAGAACCGAAGAGAATTAGAAGTATTTAACAGGCTGATTGTAGAAATGTAAGAAAAGGCATGACATCAGTTTTTTGAAGATTTGTGGTGATAACGGATCTGCTAAACATGAAGCAGTGGAGAAATTTATGAGTTTGCCAAAATCATCACTGATGAAAATCTGACATTAGAATAAGTCTGTAGTGCTGATAAATCATCACCATTTTGGTGTTATTGCCCCAGAAAGACATTGATTACAGCTTATAAAATGGCCCTTGCAGGAATTAAGGATGCCAAGTGCTTAATGACTGTCTTTGGATGTGCTAATGTAGGAGGAATAAATGGATGTAGACTTGCTTGGATTTGCAAAAGTTTGCATTCTTACTATTTTCAAGGAGTGAATTTCATACCAGATCTTTATTATGTTAACAAAAAGGCATGGATTACCAAGGACATCTTTTCTGATTGGTTTCCCAAACATTTTCTACCAGTGGCTTATGCTCACTTCAAATAAAATGAACTGTATGGAAACTGTGAGATGTTATTATTCCTTAACAATTCTTCTGCTCATTCTCCAGCTGAAATTATCAAAAATAACACTTATGGCATGTATGAGGTTGCTGCAAAACTAATTGCAGTTTTTGCCAATACTTTCTCTCAACTGTAACCTCATTAATTTAGCCATGTGACCAAGGTATTCTTACATCAATGAGGAATAATTATATATATATATATATATATATATATACACACACACACACACACATACACTTTTCTGAATAAAATGCTAGCTACTCTGAACAGAGGTGTATTTGTGGAAAGTTTTCCAAATAAATTTAGGATAAAAGATTCTGTATATATTTTTGCCAACACTTGGAACACAGTGACTGAAGACAGTAGTGTATGCCTGACACAATGTCTGACCTGCAATTATGTTCAAGGTTGATGATAAACAAATTGGTGATTTTGAAGAATTCTGTATGTCAAAAGAAAAAAATTTGACCCTACACATGCAAAAATATACCTTCAGAGTCTGTCAGCAAGCTGGAATAAGTAAATGTTGGAAATGTTTTAACATTGATAATGAGGCTCCAGTTGTCCATTTATCGAAACATAGCCAAATATCTTTCTGAATTAAAATGATCATGACATTAGTGTCGATGATGATGACATTGTTAACACTGCAGAAAAAGTGCCTTTATACATGATAACAATGTGACAGGCTTATTGAAGGACTGGAACCGTGTATATTTATAACAGAATAAGAAACCATGTCAGTGCATAAAATCAAAGACTTCTAAGACAAAAGTCATTGCAGATGACTCTACAGCAAACGCTTTTCAAAAGCCATCCAGCTGAATGCCTCTTCTTCCGTCGAGAACCCAATTTCTGTTTCCTTAACTGCTTCTGATGTTTCTTCTTCTCACCTAAGGAAAAAATACAGTGTACAGCAAACTTAATAAAAACACAGCATCATAGTGTGTCTGGAATTTATTCCTTCTATTGGGTTCTTGGTCTTGCTGACTTCAAGAATGAAGCTGCCGAGTTTCCTGGTGAGTGTTACAGCTCTTAAAGATGGCGTGTCCAGAGTTTGTTCCTTCCCATACATTCTGAGTTGCTTCCTTCTGGTGGGTTCTTGATCTCACTGACTCCAGGAGTGAAGCCGCAGACCTTCGTGGGGAGTGTTACAGCTTTTAAAGGTGTTGTGGACCCAAAGAGTGAGAAGCAGAAAGATTTATGGTGAAGAGCGACAAAAACAAGCTTCCACAACGTGGAAGGGAACCCAAACACGTTGCCGCTGTTGGCACAGGTGGCCAGTTTTTATTCCCTTATTTGGCCCCACCCACATCCTGCTGATTGGTCTATTTTACAGAGTGCTGATTCGTCCATTTTAAAGAGTGCTGATTGTTCCATTTTACAGAATGCTGATTGGTGTGTTTACAATCCTTTAGCTAGACACAGAGCACTGACTGGTGCATTTTTACAGAGGGCTGATTGGTGCATTTATGATCCTTTAGCTAGACATACAGTGCTGATTGGTGTGTTTGTAATACTCCAGCTAGACAGAAAAGTTCTCCAAGTCCCCACTTGACCCAGAAGCCCAGCTGGCTTCAACTCTCAATAGGTGGAGACTGAAAACCTGTCATTGTTTGTGGTTGTTATTTAACAGCTGATAAAGGTATACAGTGCTGATTAATTAACCTGAACATATTTTTTTCACTGTATGCTACTGTAAATATGGATATATGTTATTATACGTTTATTTAAAACCATAGAATGTACAACCCTAAGACTGAACCCTAACATAAAGTATGGACTTTAGGTGATAATGATGTGTTAATGAAGGTTCATTGGATGTAACAAATGTACCACTGTGGTAGGGGATGTCAATAATAGGGAAAGCTATGTATGTGTAGAGGCAGGGAGCATATGACAGACCTCTTTATGTTCTGCTCAATTTTGCTGTGAACCTAAAACTGCTCTAAAAATAAAGTCTATTTAAAATAAGAAATGTCATGCATTCTAATAAAAAGAAGTGAGTATAATTTTTAGGTATGGGTATGGGAATTGAAGTAAACCAATGAGAGGAAATAAGTCAAAATAATTTCGTAGAAAAAATTTCAAGAGTAGCAATTTGTATGTGCTCATCATTAAACAAGAGGTTGGGATCAAGTAGCAATTAGTGACTTTAGTTAATTTTTTTTTAAATGTAATGTTCTAAAAGACAGCATCTTAGAGCATCCATATAAAAAGAAAAACTGTTTTCTATTCTAACTTTGATTATAAAGTACATGCATCATATAGTAAAGGTGGAATGTTTCTATCTAGGCAAAAACAAAATATCTCATTCTGGTTAATAATCATATGACTTGAAGTCTATTTTATCTGATATACACACAGCTACTCCTCCTGTTTTTTGACTTTCATTTGTGTAAAATATCTTTCTCCATACCTTCACTCTCATTCTGTGTGTCTTTACAGTGAAGTGAGTTTCTTGTAGGCAGCATACAATTGGATCTTTTTCTTAAAATCCATTCAGTCAGTCTCTCTTTTAAATGGAAAACCTAGTCCATTTATATTAAATGTTATTATTGATAGGCAAGCATTTACTACTGCCATTTTGTTATTTTTTTGGTAGTTTTGTAACTCTTTCTTAACATCTTTGTTTTTGATTAAGTGATTTTCTCCTGTAGTATGTTTCAATTCCTTTCTTTTTTTTTTCTTTCTTTTTTTTTCCTTTCTTCTTCTTTTTTTTTTAAGCATATCCATTATGTGTTTTTCCTTTGTAGTTACCAGGAGGCTTACAAAAAACATCTCAGAGTTATAAAAAGTTATTTTAAATAGAAAATAACTTTGATCACAAAGAATGAAAAGAAACAAATGCTGAATTCAGCAAAAGCAATGCTAAGCAAAAGGACCAAAGCCAGAGGTATCACATTGCCTGACTTCAAAGTATAAGGCTACAATAATTAAAACAAAATGGTACTCTGGTACAAAAACAGACAAATAGACCATAGACCAACAGAATAGGCAACCCAGAAACAAAGCCATACACCTACAGCCATATGATTTTCAATGAAGTCAATAAAACTAAGCAATGAAGAAAGGACCACCTACTAAATAAATGGTGCTGGGATAGCTGACTAGTTATATGCAGAAAAACGTAACTGAATTCTCCCTTTTACCATATACAAATATTAACTCGAGATGGATTAAAGATTTAAATGTGAGCTCTCAAACTATAAGAATCCTAGGAGAAAACCTCTGGACATCAGCCTGGGGAAAAAATTTATAACTAAGTGCTCAAAAGCAATTGCAACACAAACAACAATTGATATGTGGGACCTAATTAAACTAAAGAGATTCTCCACAGAAAAAGAAACTACCAACAAAATAAATAGACAACATGCAGAATGGGATAAAAATTCACCAAGTATGCATCCATTAAAGATCTAATATCCAGAATCTATAAAGAAGTTAAACAATTCAACAAGGAAAAAAAGCAATAACCTCATTAAAAAGTGGACCAGCAACATGAACAGACACTTTTAATAAGAAGGCATACAAGTGACCAACAAACATAAAAATATGTTCAACATCACTAATCTTCAGAGAAATGCAAATCAAAACTGCAATAAGCAATTACGTCACACAAGTCAGAATGGCTATTATTAAGAAATCAAAAAATAACAGATGTTGGCAAGGCTGTAGAGAAAAGGGAACATTTATAAACTGTTGGTGGGAGTGAAATTACTTCAGCCACTGTGGAAAGCATTTTAGAGATTTTTCAAAGCACTTAAAAGAGAACTACCATTTGACCCAGCAACCCCATTACTGTGTATATATCCAAAGGAAAAAGAATCACAAAAAGTCACATGCACTCATATGTTCATTGCAGCGCTATTCACAATAGCAAAGACATGAAATCAATTTAGGATTCATCAAAGGTGGATTGGATAAAGAAAATGTGGTACATACACAGCATGGAATAATAAGCAACCATAAAATAGAAAAAAATCATGTCCCTTGCAGCAATATGGATGGAACTGAAGGCTATTATCCTAAGTGAAATAACCTAGGAACAGAAAACCAAATACCACATGTTCTCACTTATAAGTAGCACCTAAACATTGGGTAAATATGGACATAAAGATGGCAAAAATAGAGACTGGGGACAACTAGGGAAAGAGAGAGAAGAGGACAAGAGTTGAAAAATTAACTCTTGGGTACTATGCTCACTACCTGGGTGACTGGATTAATTATACCCCAATCTTCAGCATCATGGAACATATAGATATAACAAACCTGCACTTGTATTCTGTAAATCTGAAATAAAATTTGAAATTATTTTTTAATGAAAAGCAAAGAATAAACTTAAAAAACTCTATACTTTAACTCCATCCTCCAACTTTTTGATGTTTTTTAATCTCAATTTATGTATTTTTATATTCCTCTATCTCTTAACAAATCAATCTAGTAATTTTTGATACATTTGAATTGTGTGCTAATACTAGAGGTATGGTGGTTTACACACCACAGTTACAGCAATAAAGCATTCAGAATTTGTCTGTGTACTTACTTTTACCAGTAGGCTTTATATCTTCAGATGATTTTCTGTGTTGCATGTTAACATCCTTTTCTTTCTGACTGAAGAACTCTCTGTAGCATTTATTATAAGACAGATCAGGTGGTGATGAATTACTTTAGCTTCCATTTGTCTAGAAAAGTATCTCTTCTTCATGTTTGAAGGATAGCTTTGTTGGATAATTTATTCTCAGTTAGCAATTTTTTCTTCAGCAGTTTGAATGTATCATCCACTCACTCCTCCTCTGTATGGTTTCTGAGAATTCTGCTGCCAGACAAATGAGCTCCTTTATATGTTATTTGCTTCTTTTCCATTGATGCCTTTGAATATTTTTTGACCTGATATTTGAGAGTTTGATTATTATATGCCTTGGGGTAGTATTACAGAGGCTGAATTGGTTTGGTAATCTTTGGCATTCCTGTACTTGAATATTTATATCTTTCTCTAGGTGTGAAAGTTTTCTGTTTTTTTTTTTAATAAACTTTCTACCACTTTCTTTTTTTTTCAAATCCCTAAGTTCAATGACTCTTAGATTTGTTCTTTTAAGGTGACTTTCTAGATTTTGTAGACATTTTTAATTCATTTGCATTATTATTTTTCTTTTTTCTGCTTTGACTGCATATTTTCAAATGTTCTTCCTCTGAAGTCACAAAATCTTTCTTCTGTTTGATTGGTTCTGTTGTTGAGACCCTCTGATACATTTGTTATTTCAGTCAATGTATTTCTTAGTTCTAGGATTTCTGTTTGCTTTTTATTTTGTTAATCTCTGATAAGCTTCCAAATTGCTTGTTTGCCTTATCTTGGATTTTGCTGAGTTTCCTCAATACTCTTATTTTAAATTATTGATCTGAAAGCTCATGTCACCATCTTGCTGGAATCAAACACTAGTTCCCTACTTTGTCCATTTGGGAAGGTTCCTAGTTTGCTGTCAGCATTTCTTACGGATGTAAGTCTACTTTTTTGCATTGAATGATTAGTTATTTATTCCACTATTTGCTTCTTGGGCTGGTTTGGTTTCCCTAACATACGTGTGTTTAAATATTCTGTGCAGTTTGCATATTGATCCCTTTAGCTCTAGGTCACTCCCTCTTTTTGCCACTAGGTGGCAACTTAACCCAGTATTGCCACAGTTCTAGCAAAAATTTGAAGGCCTGCCTGTTCCAAATGAGTGGGGTCCCAAAGGGCATGTTCCAGCTGTGTGGGGAGACTGGCTAGGGGTTCTTTTCCAGATGGCCCATGGAGCGTGCCTCTCACAGAATAATGCTGCTTAACCACCTGTCTGATTTGACATTTTATTTGTCTGAGTTTCATCTCCTGGGGCTACTAGCCCTACCTCCACTGTCTGTCTCCAACTGCCCTCTCCCTCAGGCACTTACAAGTCTTCCCACAGATTGAGGTGGGAACGGTTTTCCTCTGTACGGATCAAAATGACTGGGAAATGGGCTGTCTGCATCAATCTCACTTCATCCAGTATGGAAATTGCGAATCCAGGAGACTTTTCTGCATGGTGCCTTACTGTTGGTGGGAGAGGCACTGCAAATAGAGAAGTCCATTTCTTCTGTCTTCTGCTCATGGTTTTTCACTTCTCTGTGGCTCCAGGATTCATCTCAGACTAAATTGTGAGTTCTGGGATATTGTTGGTGATAATTTTTGCACTGGGTAATTGTTGTTGGTTTTCTGTTGGGGATGGTGAAGCCATATTGATTTTATTCCACCATTTTGGCAATGTCATTCTTTCCTGATAAATGATAACATAATACATCATATAGTTTATTGGTATATATATAAAAGAAGTCATGAATTGAATTTTAATTTCAGTTAGAAAATAATTTGGACATAATAAGTAATTTGAGTTTATCAGATATTTCAGTACTAATTTGGTCCTTATTTAAAATATTAATGCATGTTGTAAATAACAATATATGTTCCACAGAGTATCTTATTTGCAGGTATGCAATGGTAAACAAGATATGACTACTCCCTGACATCATAAAGTTACAAATCTAGGTAATTGTTATGAAAAATTCTATGATAGGAAAAGTCTGAACTACTATGTAAGTCCATAAGAAGATCAACTCTCTGAAAAAATAGAAATTATAGAAAGCACCAGAATGTGCAGGCTGCTATCTAGCCAGGGTGGACTTGGGACGGGCATCCAGATAATGCTCTCTAGGCAACTTACTCACCCTAAGAGAAGCAGCATCAGCTCTGAAAAAGGGGTAGCTCTTGTGTTTTGTCTGCTCAGAGGGCACATTCTTCTGTTTTAAATAATACAAAAGCAGTATTAATGCTTGGTATAGCATTATCTAAACTATGTCTTAATCTATTTGCATAAATATCCTTCTCATAATAAAAAGATTGAATTGCACGAGAAAGATTATTAAAAAGTTGCATGAGGCTAAGTGCAGTGTCTCACTCCTGTAATCTCAACATTTTAGGAGTTAAAGATAACAGAGTCAATACGGGCCAGAAGTTCGAGACCAGCCTTAGCAACATAGCAAGACAAAAAAATTAAATTAGCCAGGTGTGGTGGTGCACATGTGTAGTTGTAACTACTTGGGAGACTGAGGTACGATTGGTTGAGCCTAGAAGTTCAAGGCTGCAGTGAGCTGCTATGATAGTGTCGCTGCCTTCCAGCCTGTGTGACAGAATGAGACCCTGTCTCTAAAAAAAATTAAAAATGTTTTAAAGTTGCATGAATATATATAATTTTATAAAGAATAAATATCTGGATGTGCTACACTTAATGGAAAACACTAAAAACAAGGAAAGTGCTTTCACAAGTATGTAATAAGAAGCAGTAGAAGGTAACTAGAAAAATCCTAAAGAGGAAAAAATCAGAAGCAGAAAAATGAAATGTGAAATATTTCTTGGATGTGAGTAATATTTTTATATTAACAGATGATAGAGAAAAAGCAGAACTTTTCAATGTCTCAATCTCCGTTTTTTATAGTAATTTTTAACTGTAAAAATGCTTATCATTAACATTTATAATATTAAGAGATTGTTGAAAGCCTAGATAAGCCAAGATAGAGTAAAAATAACGTAGCTACTTTCAGTATGTTCAAATTGCTATAAGCAGATGAATTGCATTCTAAATTCCAGAGGATTTCTATAGTCGGAATCCAAGTTTCATTGTTAATAAATGTTGTGAAATATTGATAAATTAATTCGTGGCCATGGTATTTTGATGTAAATCATAGTAGATTTCAGAAGCTACACAGACTAACAAGTTTGATGTTGATTCCAAGGAAAACCACAGAAATATTTGTAGCATAGAGTTAAACAGTGGGACTCTCCATTTAGACACATGCGAGTTTGATTTCTGGCTTTACAATTTAATAGTTCTGTGTCATTATGAAAATTAGCTCTGCTTTCTAAAGTTTGTTTACCTCATATGCAAAGTGTGTATAATAGTTTCTACTTAATGAGTTTGTTTAAAAGTTTTTAGAACTAACACCAGTATATTTCTCAGAATAAAATTAGCACTCAGAACATGGTTTTGTACATAATAATATTATAGAAGACAAAATTAAGGTTTCACTAGCAGTAATGGCCAAAATTAGCACAGATAGATTTTTTCTGGTAGTATGTTGAAGAAAAAAGTGCTTAGATTACGTTCTATCTACTGTAACATTTTAATCAAATACTTGAACTTAGAAATGGGATGCTAATCAAAACATTAAATGATTAAATGTTAGAAACCATGGTTAATATGACTTTTAAAAATTGGTAATTTAAGCTATCTCAAAAACAACAACAAAAAAATAGGCAAGGGAAAATACAAATTGTTTTACCTGTAAGTATGAATCTCTGTATTTGATAAAAAGAACTGATTATGCTGGCCAGGTGCAGTGGCTCATGCCTGTAATCCCAGCACTTCAGGAGGCCGAAGTGAGCGGATCACCTGAGGTCAAGAGTTCGAGACCAACCTGACCAACATGGAGAAAATCCATCTCTACTAAAAGTACAAAATTAGCCAGGTGTAATGGTACATGTCTGTAAACCCAGCTACTTGGGAGGCTGAGGTAGGAGAATTGCTTGGACCTGGGAGGTGGAGATTTCGGTGAGCCGAGACTGTACCATTGCCTGGGCAACAAGAGCAAAACTCCATCTCAAACAAACAAACCAAAAGAATTGATTATGCAATAAAGAATAGTGAAAGTTATGTTAAGAAGAGCAGTAATGTTTAGTTTGTTAGATGCTCAGTATGATTTGACAGTATAATGTAGTTCTAGTATAACTTGCATAAGCAAATGAAAATGAATTAAATAATAATTGTTACAATATTGTATTGAAAAGGGCACTATTTCAAAAACCTCCTTCAATAAAGGATAGGGTGAGAAGAATGCATAGTACAATGTCTAGCATGGAGTAGACACTTAATCAAAACTTCTTGTCAGCCAGGCATGATGGCTTATGCCTATAACCTCAGCATTTGAGAGGCTGTAGTGAGAGGATTGTTTGAGCCCAGGAGATCTAGAATAGCCTGGGCAACATAGTGAGACACCCCCATCTCTAAAAGAAAACAAATTATAAAAAATAAACAGAAAAAAACCTTGTTTCCTTCTATTTATCTGTAGAAGGTAAAGATTAAATATATATGTGGGCTTAGGAAATAACAATTCTTAACTAGCAAGGTATCATATACTGAGGAGGACGTATGGTTTGACAGACTAACTTGATTTCTACTTGTAATTCTTTTTTTTTTTTTTCAATTATACATTAAGTTCTGGGATACATGTGCAGAACGTGCAGGGTTGTTTCACAGGTACACACATGCCATGGTGGTTTGCTACACCCATCAACCTGTCATCTACATTAGGTATTTCTCCTAATGCTATCCCTCCCCTAGAACCCCACCCCCTGACAGGCCCCAGTGTGTGATGTTTCCCTCCTTGTGTCCATGTGTTCTCATTGTTCAATTCCCACTTATGACTGAGAACATGTGGCATTTGGTTTTCTGTTCCTGTGTTAGTTTGCTGAGAATGATGGTTTCCAGCTTCATCCATGTCCCTGCAAAGGACATGAACTCTTCCTTTTTTATGGTTGTATAGTATTCCATGGTGTATATGGATGGGCCACATTTTCTTTATCTTTATCCAGTCTATCATTGATGGGCATTTGTGTTGGTTCCAAGTCTTTGCTATTGTGAATAGTGCCACAATAAACATACCTGTGCATGTGTCTTTATAGTAGAATGATTTATAATCCTTTGGGTATATACCCAGTAATGGATTTGCTGGGTGAAATGGTATTTCTGGTTCTAGATCCTTAAGGAATTGCCACTCCCATTAATAGTGTAAAAGCACTCCTATTTCTATACATCCTCTCCAGCATTTGTTGTTTCCTGACTTTTTAATGATGGTCATTCTAACTACAGTGGGCGGTATCTCATTGTGGTTTTGATTTTCACTTCTCTTAGGACCAGTGATGATAAGGTTTTTGTCATATGTTTGTTGACCACATAAATATATTCTTTTGAGAAGTATCTGTTAATATATTATGTCCACTTTTTGATGGGGTTATTTGTTTTTTTCTTGTAAATTTGTTTAAGTTACTTGTAGATTCTGGATATTAGCCCTTTATCAGATGGATAGATTACAAAATTTTTCTCCTGTTCTGTAGGTTGCCTCTTCACTCTGATGATAGTTTCCTTTGCTGTGCAGAAGTTCTTTAGTTTAATTAGATCCCATTTGTCAATGTTGGCTTTTGTTGCCATGGCTTTTGGTGTTTTAGTCCTGAAGTCTTTGCCCATGCCTACGTCCTGAATGGTATTGCCTAGGTTTTCTTCTAGGGTTTTTATGGTTTTAGGTCTTACATCACAGTCTTTAATCCATCTTGAGTTAACTTTTGTACATGGTGTAAGGAAGGGGTCCAGTTTCAGTTTTCTGCATATGGCTAGCCAGTTTTCCCAACAACATTTGTTAAATAGGGAATCTTTTCCTCATTGATTGTTTGTGTCAGGGTTGTCAAACATAAGATGGCTGTAGATGTGTGGCGTTATTTCTGAGGCCTCTTGCCTGTCCCATTGGTCTATATCTCTGTTTTGGTACCAGTACCGTGCTATTTTGGTTGCTGTAGCCTTGCAGTATAGTTTGAATCCAGGTAGCATGATGCCTCCAGCTTTGTTTTTTTGGCTTAGGATTGTCTTGCCTATGTGGGCTCTTTTTTGGTTCCATATGAAATGTAAAGTAGTTTTTTTTTCTAATTAGGTGAAGAAAGTCAATGATAGCTTGATGGGGATAGCATTGAATCTATAAATTACTTTGGTCAATATGGCCATTTTCACGATATCGATTATTCCTATCCATAAGCATGGAATGTTTTTCCATTTGTTTTTGTCCTTTCTTATTTCCTTGAGTATTGGTTTGTAGCTCCCCTTGAAGAGGTCTTTCACATCCCCTATAAGCTGTATTTCTAGGTCTTTCATTCTCTTTATAGCAATTGTGAATGGGAGTTTGCTCATAATTTGGCTTTCTATTATTGGTGTATAGGAATGCTTGTGATTTTCACACATTGATTTTGTATACTGAGACTTTGCTGAAGCTGCTTATCAGCTTAAGGAGATTTGGGGCTGGGACAATGGGGTTTTCTAAATATACAATCATATCATCTGCAAATAGAGACAATTTGACTTCCTCTCTTCCTATTTGAATAGCCTTTATTTCTATCTCTTGCCTGATTGCCCTGGCCAGAACATCCAATGCTATGTTGAATAGGAGTGGTAAGAGAGAGGGCATCCTTGTCTTGTGCTGGTTTTCAAAGGGAATGCTTCCAGCTTTTGCCTATTCAGTATGATATTGGCTGTAGGTTTGTCATTAATAGCTCTTATTATTTTGAAATACTAGTAATGATGCCTAATTTTTGTTCTAATTATTAAATTAAACAGCATTTATTGACTCAAGTGTGGATTTTAAAATTTAAAATAACTACTAAAATATTAACAAGATAGTTGAGAAGAAATAATTTTTTAAATTATATACTAGATAGCAAAAAGAGAGAAAGCAAAGAAAACTTGAAGGATAAGAAAACAAAAACTCATTAGTAATCACAATAGATAAAAACTGATTTAACTTACTTGAAATACTGAAATTCCAGAAGTAAAAAAATTAAAATTTCACTGTATAGTCTTTATAAAAGATCCACATATATCATAGTAATTCAGAAAAGCTGAACTTAAAAGGATGGATAAATTATTCCATGAATATACTGTTCTGAAAAAAGTCATAATAGTGTATTACTATCAGACAAAAGAGAAATTAATACAGAACATGTCATGATTTATAGTCAGTCACTATATAGATGATATACGGGGCATCTTATTGGGAGACATAATAATCCTTCATTTTAAACCCTGAAGAATCATACCCTAAAATTATAGAAAGGAAATATTGACAGAATTTTAAAAATTGACAAATCCCTATAGGGGGAGATTTTAAAAAGTAGTAAATAGATCACAAATAATAACTATAACTTAAAATCATATTTATTGAAAAACTCAATAAATAAGCTTTATTTGGCAGACATATATAGATAGAATCCTATATCTCAAAAAAGACAATAGCATTATAAATTAATCTTAATATTGGGGAAAATGAAGTACAAAATATGCAAATAAATCTCAGTCCTAATCCCTACTACAATATGTAGTAGTAGACAACCAGTCTATTTAGTAAACCTAGATGTGCATTTGTGTTTGTGCATATAACTGTGAGCTCTCTGAGGCATAAAGTTCTTCATATTCATTTTGTTTTCCTCGCTCTTGTTAGCATATGTCACAGATGATAACAAAATAGATACTCGATAGTATACAGTAAATGAATTAATGTGATAAAAATATGCATTCAAAGTTTGAAAAATTTTGTCAACTATGCATCTGACAAAGGTCTAATATCCAACACCTATATGTATATGAAACATAGACAAATTTTCAAGAAAAAAACAAACAACCTCATTAAAAAGTGGGCAAACAACAGGAGCAGACACTTTTCAAAAGAAGACATACAGGTGGTCACAAGCATTTAAAAGCTACATCAATATCACTGGATCATTAGAGAAGTGCAAATCAAAACCACAATGAGATACCATGTCATACCAGTCAGAATGGTTATTATTTACAAAGTAAAGAAATAACAGATGCTGGTGAGGTTGCAGAGAAAAGGGAAGACTTACACAATGTTGGTGGGAGTGTAAATTAGTTCAACTACTGTGGAAAACAGTATGGAGATTCCCCAAAGAGCTAAAAACAGAACTGCCATTCAACCTACCAATCTCATTACTGGGTATATACCCAAAGGAATATAAATCATTCTACCATAAAGACATAGGCATGCATTTCTTCATTGCAGCACTATTCATAATAGCAAGAACATTAAATCAACCTAAATGCCCATCAATGCCAGATTGGATACAGCAAATGTTATACATGTACACCATGGAGTATACACAGCCATAAAAAAGAATGAGATCATGTCCTTTGTAAGAACATGGGTGGATCTGGAGGCCATTATCCTTAGCAAACTAATGGAATAACAAAAAAACAAATACTGATAGAGGCCAGAGGCAGCCAAATTCCTAGGTCTATAAGGATGGGTCCCCAGTGAAACCCAACCTCCAAGCCAAAGACAGTCCTAGGTAAGCCCTCAGACAGGATAGCAAACCTGTCCTCCTGTTTGGTGTGCTTTCCTCTGATAGATCCCTACCCTTCACCTATTTTACATATACCTGCTCTTTCCTAATTCGTTTTCTATACTGCTGTGCCCACCTTTGAGTGGTGTCTTTCCTTTAAACTTTTTTGCATACTCACAAAGCAATCAGCACACATTCCCTATTCTGAGCCCATAAAAGCCCTAGTCTCAGCCATGTTAAAGGAGTTTTACTGACTTCAGATAGGGGGACTACCTCACATATCCTCCCCACTGAAAGCTGTTTCATCACCCAAAAAAACTTCCCGCCTTGCTCACTGTTTGATGGTCAGCAACCTCATTCTTCTTGGATGCTAGACAGGAACTTGGGAACCGGTGCAAAAGCAAGACTTGACTGAATGGGTGACCATCTCCTGCAGCAGGTAGCATGACCAAGTTAGGCCCAGGTGGGACATCGCTGGCTGGGGGTCCCAGCTTGCAAACTGACCAAAAGAAAAATCCTACATCAATACCACATGTTCTCACTTACAAGTGGGAACTAAATGATGAGAACACATGGACACAAAGAGGGGGAACAATAGACACTGGGGCCTACTTGAGAGTAAAGGGTGGGAGGAGGGAGAGGATCTGAAAAAATATCTATTGGCTACTAGTCTTAGTACTGGGTGACAAAATAATTGGTACAATAAACCCCTGTGACACAAGTTTACCTATATAACAATCCTGCACATGTACCCTTGAACCTAAAGGTTAAAACTAATAATTTAATCAATTTTATTATTAAAGGAGATCTTAAAATTGTACCTAAATGAATTTTTAAATGAATACCTAGTCAAAAGCTGTGAAAGTCAAATATACCCATCTGCCTTATTCGTTTAAAGTTGATTTTGTTAGTTTGCTTTTGTTTTTCAGGAGGTTGAACACAGGAAAGAAGAGTATTCCCCTAAATCTTCTGGGCTGTATTTTGAATATACAGAAAATAATATATTCTGTAAAGACAATTGCATTTTTATAATAGTAGCAAATATTTCATCTCTAAATTTAGTCAGTATGATTTCTGAGAAAGAGAAAAAATATTCAAGAGGATAGATGTGAGCCAAAATGTAAGAAGCATTCAAAATTGTTTGCCATAATCTGACATTAATTTAAATTCCGTATTTACAAATCAGTTGTTACATATTATTACAAATTTTGTTAGCTATTATGACAAGTCCCCCTGTTTTTGTTTTTTCTAACATATTTTTATTTGTATCATATTAATTTTAATGAAAATTAAAATTTTTATTACCTCTTTGAAAGACAACTATGAATGCCAGACCCAGAGTCACCAGTTGAAATTCCAGTCTGACTAATGTAAATACATGGGCTCAGCAAAGTAAGCATAAAGACTAAGCCACTAGCCCAGGTATAAACGAGATAGGAGATGTAGTACAATGCTGACAGGTAGGGTCCCGGCAGTCAGCAGTAGCCTATAGATACCAGTCAGGTATCACAAATCAAGATCCAACAAGGAAAATAGATGCTTAGTGATTGACTCAGGGATTTTTAGTCTTTTGAATAATTTTTTAAGCACATAGGGGAGTGCATTGGTAAGAAGTCATCAGCTCTCTCTATGACAAAGATGCTTTTTGGAGTACTTCTTTTATTTTTCATTTTCTGTGATTATAATGTCTTTAAATGAGTTCCCTTCTTATAAGGCTGATAAATGGTGCCAATGTTCTTCTATAGAACATTAAAAAATTCACAAATGCATTTGAATACAATAAATTTCATATATAGCTAGAATACATACTTATGGTATTCCATCTACATCTTCATAGCTATTTTATAATTTGAATTCTATATAAAATATATAGAATAGATATGTTTAGCTATAAGTATAGACACAGAAGGAAAGAGACAGAGGCATGCATTTTGGAGTAAATACATACTTTCAATTGTGAAATGATAGCAAAACACATTATCATAAGTAGCATATATTATAAGGCAGTTACAGTTTAAATCAAGAGAATGAACAGATGATATATGATAGGAGATTATGACATTTGAGTTGGGCTTTAATGGATAGTATTTTTAGAGGATATTGTAGAAATGAAGATATTTGTATTCAATATATGGCATGAAAATATGCACAAAAGTAGAAAACCTTGAGGGATATGTTAAGGAACAAAGTGAAAGCTAGTTTCAATGTCACATATGGCAAAAGTAGATTGGAGCTGACGACTAGAGAACATTGTCTGCCTAGGGAGTGTGGATACCCACAGGAAATGAAGACTAGATTAAAAATAAAAGTACCCCATGACACTTATAAAGTGAATGGTTAAAAAAAGAAGAGGAGGATCTAAGTAGTTTGCATGCTTGCATTGCATTCATTTTTAAATAGGAAGGCTTTAGAGTGATCATGACAGATGACCTAGATAAGAGAATACGTTAGAACTACGCCAAGACTTTTCTGTGGCATGAGAAGAGAATTGCTAGCAAAGTGGAGCTATCATATTTCAGTAAGGTGAGGAAATTAAATGATCATTATAAGGAACAAGTTTGAAGATCTGTGATTGCTTGCACATGATGAAATATGTATTACAGAGGAAGGAGCAGAGGAAAGCTGAGGGAGGTGAGCTAGGCCTGAACCAAAGGACAGAGATGCCTGGAAAGATTTGCATCACAGATGGCAAGTGTACAACAGGGATAAAGAACACTGGTAAAGCGAAAGGAAGAGGCAATATGAATGACACAGCCAGAGTGTGGCAGCTACTCTGATGCGTGTTGTACTGCCTTTGTCAGGACTGCTCACACCAGCTGTGCAAGTTTGGTTTTATCAACTCAATATCCAAACAAAACAAAGCAAAACAACTTCAAAATCCTCAACTTCAGAAGCTCTGAAGGGTTAAGGTGTTTTCCAAAGTCATCTACACAGTAATGGGAGGCCAGATTCATCCCAGATCTCTTGGGAAGCAATAACAAGGTCCTTTCCATATTGAAGTGTGGAAGTGGTTATTTTCTACGCTGAACCAATAATACAAATTTTAGAATATATTATCAGACTTTATTCAGCTACTTGGAGTTAATCAACCTAAATTAAGATGGCATAATTACTGTATAAATAGATTTGTAATATATTTTCATTTTCTCTGGTGAAGAAATACCACCCACATTTTTGAAGGTGATATTTATCCTGCATATTTCTTTTCTTGTTGTTACTAATAACAACATTATAATGATCAGCTTATACTTTACCTGGTTTTCCTTTCCATGATGATGTAAACAATCCCAACAATCCATATTAATGTTACATTTAATTCACTAGTATTCAGCTTTGCATTTCAGTAACTATACAAAAAAAGATATTTCTAAAAAAATGTAACCTATTCAATGATCGTGATAAATTCAATTTGCAAAATTTATTTTCACTGTGAAAATGAACACAGTATTCTTAATGCTTCACCAAAAATATGAACTCCTAGAGAAGTGTTTCTTATGCTTCAGTTTGAATCAGAACCACCTGGTGGCTTTGTTGAAAAGCAAAACACTGGGCATGCCTTTAGAGTTTGATTCACTAGGGCCTGAGCAGGGCAAAAAAATTTGCATTTCTAACAAGTTTACAAGACCCTATCTTGAAGACCACTGCCTTAGAGGGCCACTGTTCATAGATTTGGAATCAGTACAATCAAAAATCAATTTAAAAACTTATCTTTTTTAACCTGAGGTCTATTTTCAGCTTCTCAGCTGGGAATGAAGCTTTTTTTCTGAATAAACATAACTCAGTGCTTAGACGAGGTCTTTCAGCTGTTAACAGGATTGCCCTAATGTATTTGGATGCTGTTGTGACAGCTTACAATTTGATTGAACTGTTTGAATAGACCTTTGGGTTAAGTGGACAGCCTGCTTAACACATCAAGGGCACAACCTTTTCTGGTGAGAGCCTCCTTTCCAACAAGATTCAAATACAACCAGCAGCGAAATTTCTCATTTCTCTGTAAAACTTTACTAGCTGATCTTTATTGCAGGGATAAGCTTTCCATTCCAAATTGCAATTTTCTAGCTGTCAAAGGAGAAGTAAACTTTACTGGCATTTGGGGATTTAAGTAAAATAGAATGGGTTGCTTGTTTGCTATATTAGCCTCACCCTGTTTTTCGTGTTCGTAAATTCATGATATAAATAACTTGCTAAAAAAAATGACAAAATATGTGTAACATCCACTAAGAGTTCACATATATGAGAGCCACTGGGGATTCATGATATGACTGAGATCTTCTCAGAGCTTATCACCCATGCAGTAACATTATCTCCTTAATTTATACTCAAGATTGGCATCTGTGTTGATAGCACAGCTTAGACATAATTGTTTTCACTCTCTTTTGGAAATACATATAAAAATGCCAAGAACCATAAAGTCTTATGGACTTGCACCCTCAAAATCTCAAATGCTGTAATTCTGCAAGACTCCCAGTTCTCCATTTCAATAAGATATTAGAAGGTAAGTTGAAAGCAAAAAAAAAAAATTTTTTTTACAAAATGCTACAACAATTTAATAGTGGAACAGTCACTATATGGGTTAAATTTGGCTTGAAAATAAAGTGACTATATAGCTTAATTTAAGGTGAGTTTCAAGAAGGTACTTACCTTGGCTGTATACATTTGGGGTCCAGAGCAATGGAATTGGTTAGAGGTCTGTAAGTCTTCTGTGAGCAATGACTACTGCATGTATGAATAAGCCAAACACAACACTGGAGTGAGCCTGCGCTGACATGTTACTCCATTATCTTTTCCCTGATTGGTTATTGGTCTTACAACAGAAAAGACCTGTTGTCCTGATTGGTTGTCGGTCTTACAACAGGAAAGACCTGTTGTCCTGATTGGTTGTTGGTCTTACAACAAGGAAGACCTGGTTGACAAGAAAGTCAAGCAAGTGGACAGTAAAGCTGTCCTGACCATGGCTGTGTCTCCAAATTTGGTTTTCACTGGCTAAGCATCTCCATTTGCTCTTGCTGGTCAGTCCAACCTCACTTGTGGTGGCTGAAACAACTAAAGTTAGGTAACAAATCAGGTTTGGAGTTAGGAGGGAGAAGGACAATGCTTATATTCACAATTCCTCTTATCTAAAAGCAATGTCCTATAGACACTCCTATCTGAAATTCTCTTGTGAAAAAAATTGTAAAGGGCAGGCATCATTTTGCCAGGCGTAGACATATAGCTGAAAGTCAGAGGCAAAGTACTTTGCTCAAGGTCATGCAATGAGTGACAAGGAGTATAGAAAGTCAAATCCAATTCTTCCTGGGGTCATGTGGATCTTCTATTTCCCCAGTCTCTCTGCCTAGATTTTTCTTTTGTGTGTGTCTGTGTGTGTCTGTGTGTGTGTGTGTGTATGTGTGTGTTGTCTTTGTATATATTTTGAATACAAATGCAATTGTGCTACAATGACATATTACATTGTGGTGAAGTCAGGGCCTTCAGTGCATTCATCACTGGAGAAATGCACATTGTACCCACCAAGCAGTCTTCCATCATCCGTCACCCTGCCGAGCTCCCCCACTCTGAGTCTCCCTTGTCCATTATTCCACACACTGCTTCCACATGTACACATTATTTAGCTCCCATGTATACATGTGAGAACATGCAGTATTTGTTTTTGTGTGTCTGAGTTGTTTCACCTAAGCTAATGGCCTCTAATTCTACCCATATTGTTGCAAAAGAGATGGTTTTATTCCTTTTTATGGCCGAATAATAGTATTTCATTGTATATATATGCACCACCTATTCTTTATCCAGTTTCACCTTGATGGGCACTTAGGTTGTTGATTCCATATATTTGCTGTTGTGCATAGTGCTGTGTTAAACATACAAGTGCAGGTATCTTTTGCTACAATAATTTGTTTTTCTTTGGAGATATACTCAGTAGTGGCATTGCTGGATCATATGATGGTTCTATTTCCAGTTCTTTGAGAAATCCCAGTTTTTATAGAGTTTGTACTAATTTGCATTCCTACAAACCATGTATAACAGTTTTCTTTTATCTGCATCCTCTCCAGTATCTGTTATTTTTTGTCTTTTATTCATAGCCATTCTTATCGGTATAAGGTGATGTCTTTTTTGATTTTCATTTGAATTTCTCTGATGCTTTATGATATTGAACATTTTTTCATATACTTGTTGGTCATTTGAAAAATGTCTATTCATGTTTTTAGCCTGCCTTTTAATGAGATTATTTGGAGGTTTTTGTTGAGTTGTTTGAGTTTCTTGTAAATTCTGGGAATTAGTTCCTTGTCAGATATACAGTTTGTAAATATTTTCTTCCATTCCACAGGTTGTCTGTTCACACTGTTGATTATTTATTTTGCTGTGGTGAGCTTTTTAATTTAATTAAATCCCATTTGTCTATTTTTGGTGGTTTTTTTTTTTTTTTTTGTGCCTGTTCTTTTCAGGTCTTAGTCATAAATTCTTTGTCTACACCAATGGTTAGAAGAGTTTTCTCTAGATTTTCTTCTAGTGCTTTTATAGTTTTAGTCTTAAATTTAAGTCTTTAATCTATCTTGAGTTGATTTTTGTATATGGTGAGAGAAGAGTTGCAGTTCCATTCCTCTGCCTAGGTCTGACTAGATTAGAAGAAGCTATTTGTCTTTATAGAGGTCAAGCCTGAATAAACTGATTAGGACCATTACAGTTCCATTAGAAAACAAAAAGGATTGTATCACTTCCAAATACATTTCAGTAGAGTAGTTAAAGCACATGCTGTAGAAATTTTGCAACAGAATTTCTACGGTTATGCTAGTGTTGGGGGACAGGGATAATAATCTTGCTTTCCTGATTATGGTGAGACCATTCTATCATGCACCATATACTTGTCAGAGAGATTCTGGGCAGAAAAACATGTCATTCTCCTTCTGACTTAGACTATAACTAGAAGCAGTGTAGAAACAATGCAGAACCATGTACCACCACAGCAGCCACATGTATGACTAATAAAGCAACCAACTAAAGAAACAAAGAAATGTCAAGGTTTCTGGCTGCTCTCTTAAGAATAAAAGAGATGCTGCATTCCTGGACTTGGCATCCTGAGGGAAAAACAGCTGAAAAGTTTCCTGTTCATTGTTTGCACAAGCCTCTAGGTGGAGGTGAAGAAGTTTAAAAAGGAGCATGCACAGCCCTGAACCCCCTACCTGGCCTTTTACTGCATAAGCAGGAGGAAAAGGGAGTCACAGAATGCTAGCATCCCCACACCCCAACACTCATGGCTGGCCACTCTCCTTGAATTCTCTAGGTATAATGTTTTCCTGTTTCTGTCAACCACCACAAAAAATCCAGACTGTTAGGTTACCCCTCGTGGCCTGGCAACAGGAAACGGGGGGATTGTGGTCATCAAAAACAGCAAAGGCAGCCAATAAAACAAGTTTTAGGAGAAAGATGAGAAAGTCACTTTTGGACCTCTTATTAAGAATCCAAATGGAGGCTTCTAGGAGGAAATCTAGAAATTGTTCATATGTGATTTAGAATGGGGAAGAGAGATCTCAATAGAAATAAGAATTTGAGAACAATCAGATGATGGTTTATTTCTACGAAACAGGATGAAGTTATCAAGAGTGTGAGTGCGCCAGGAGAAGGGAAGAGCAAAGTCTGACCCTGGAGACCTCAATATTAAGAAATCAGGAGGAAGAAAAGAAACAAGCAGAAGAACCTGAAAGGTAGGCAGGGTAGGCGATTAACAGATCTCTGTGCTTCTGCACTTGACTCTTGTTGTCTATGCCCAACAAGATCAGAGGGATTCTTATACATGATAGCCCAGATCACAGCTCCTCTGTGCTCCCACACTTTCACCATTAGCTGCTTGCCCAGAGTGAAAGTCAGAATGCAGGTGATGGTCTGCTCAACCATCATTGCCTGATTCAACCCTCTGACCTGCTCTCATCTTGACTTCCTGGATGTTCCTTCAACATACATGTTACATTTGATACTGGTGCTTCTCTTCCAGCTTTTCTTCCACTTACTGAAACGCTCTCCTCCTAAACATATGATGGGCTGTTTCTACCTCTTTTAAGTCTTTGTTCCAGTCACTTTCTGAAAAAGGTCTGTCCTGGCCACTTTGTTTAATATGGCAAGATGCCTCCCTTCCAGCAGTCCCCAGCCTCTAATTTCCCCTTGATTTTCCTCTTTATTTACTCTTTATTTTTTCATTGCATGTATCACCTCTTAATATGATACAGTCTCTACCTGTTTTTTTTTTTTTTTTTTTTTGAGACAGAGTTTCGCTCTTGTTGCCCAGGCTGGAGTGCAATGGTGCAATCTCAATTCACCACAACCTCCACCTCCCAGGTTCAAGCGATTGTCCTGCCTCAGCCTCCCTAGTAGCTGGGATTGCAGGTGTGCGTCACTACGCCTGGCTAATTTTGTATTTTTAGTAGAGATGGGGTTTCTCCATGTTGGTCAGGCTGGTCTCGAACTCTCGACCTCAGGTGATCCGCCCACCTCGGCCTCCCAAAGTGCTGGGATGACAGGCGTGAGCCACTGGGCCTGGTCAACCTATTTTTATTGCTTATTATTGGTGTCCCCTCATAAAAAATAAAAGTATCTTAAGACAGAGAGACGGACTTGGTGTTTCTGCACCTTGATGTGTCTATGCTAATTGCCTTGAAAAGTGGTCTTCTAATCTGGGGGCTTTGGGACTCACTTAAGTCACATTCTTTCAGAATATTTATCCAGTACAAGTTGTGATGTTGGGTGGTAATGTGTAAGAAGATAACATATGAGAAGCAATAAAAAACTGCTTGATCCAGAGTTGATACCCAATACAGACTGTTTCTTTCATCTCCCTGTTTCCTGGCAAAGAGTTTATAAGTATAATGTTACCTAACATTATACTTCTGATTATTTTACTGAATGCAAACTTTAGGTCATTTTGTTATAATTCAATATCATCTCTTCAAGAGATGCACTTTGTGGCCTTACTAGAGTAATACAGTCACAGGCATAGACACACACACGTACTCCACACTTGACATTACACTACCCTCTTCGTAGGACTATAGAATGAGGTAAGGCTCCTCACATGTGGGCGTTAGCTGCGGGGGTCTGCCCTCAGACCCTGACCCAAACGACATATGAGTAAAACACACACGGACACACAGATACTCGGTTTTCCAGTCCAGTTGAGTGTCTGACTGCCCGCACACCAAGAGAGGTTTATTTCTGTGGCTGCCCTGAGCAGCTCGCACTGCAGGCATTTATTTAGCATACAATTAACAACAGAAGTTTTGAGTAAACACACTTGTGGATAATTAACATGGTTAAGAGAGTAGTTCTATGAATGATTAAAGCTCAGTTACCAAGGTCTGAAGTAAATTCCACTGGGGCAATATCCCTAATCGACCTCCCGCCAAGAGGGTCATCTGGCTGAAAGGTTAGTTAATGGAAGTAAGGTAAACAGACTTAACTGGGGAAACTTCTATTGTCCCTAATATTTACCTTATGACCTAATGCTCAAAAGTAACAAGCGGCTGCCTTCAGCTTGTTCAATTATTACAAGCTATGTAACTTTTCGGCCTTCCAAAAGGTTTATGACTATTTCCTATAATTTTCCTAATATTTCCCTTTAATATTTCTGCCACCATCGTGAGTGACTCCCAACAGTAGAACATACATTTTTAATCATTATTCCACCTAGAAACATATCTTGCATAAAATAGGCCATGATTAAGTTAATGTTAACATTTATTTATGCCTCATCTGTCTATAAGGAAACTCAATTTGTTCATGGTATTTGTTGGTAATTCATTAACTTCAGATTGTCTCGATGTTTAACTCCTTAGAGCAGAGATACAGAACATTAGCTAAATTAAAAATAAATTTAAAAGCACTATGGTATGTTGGAAGAATTAATGCAGCTTCAAATAGTGTATACTTGGGCTGCATATTTACATATATTGTAGAGTAGCAATGCAATTAAAACTTTTGGCCAAATCATTAAATGCTATGAAATGATATCTATAGTCAATGCCATGAATCAAAGTACTTTTATTTCTGAATTATTGCTGCTAGTTACTACTAACTGAATTATTCTCCACAGAATTACCTGGGGGGTATATGTTACAAATCAGAATTCCAGGTTGCAACACACGTTTATCAAGTCAGTGTCTCTGAATGTAAGGTCCAGGAAACTGGATGGTAAACAAGCTCCTGTGGTAATTCATTAGTCACTGTATGGTAAGAGAATGGACTGAGAATATTCTGAGAGAATCCATCTTTTTGAGAGAAATAAAAACAATTCAAAATTCTTGGCCTGAGTGTGTTGCTGTTTGGGGGTCACGCTTTGAGAGCTAAGTATTGAGAAGTCTGAATTTATACTTATATCCAATCATTATTTTTAGAAGAAAAGAACAACAAAAAAACAAAATAATATTCATGGGTTTTATTTGGCTGCTTTTCAAATTCACTTATGTTAATTCATGTGAAGCTGTTTTAAAAAAATCAAAAAGTATTCTTGTGATTCACAGATTTCCTTCCAATTTCTAAATGTAAGCTCTGTTTTTCCTTGATGTTTAATTTTCAGGTACTCTAGAAAGAACAAAAATAACTCTCATAATATTAGAATTCTGCTTTCTAAACAACATCAGGCAAGCCAACCTTAAAATTTGATCTGTAACGCAAATAATTCCATTCATGGAGAACCTTTTCTTGAGTCCTCTTTCTTGTCTAATTTAGTACAAATATCACATTTCATAAATACATGTTGATTCCTTCATATTCAACATAGTAGATCCACTACATTCCCCATCAACAGTTCCCTGGTGTTTAGTCTAACAACTGTCAATGCTCAGAGCATATCTGCACTGGTTTCTTTGGCTGGCTCTCTGCTTTATTTTCAGATAACTGTTTTCAAAAGAATATCATTTCTTCTTCTTTTTTCTCTAATTTATATAAGGTTGCAATGATATTTTATTTAACATATTATAGATTTTATCTTCTTTCCTCTTTGAGAATCAAAACTTTATTGTTGCTTTAAAAGCATGATATAAAACATTGCCTACTCCATTATATCTATGCAGTGTTATGTAGGTATGTAAACTGTGAGAACTCATCAAGTTGTATACTTATGACTAGTGCACCGTTGTTGTGTGTATATGGTGTGCTTCACAAATTAAATGCCTATTCTTAATATTAATCAAAGTGTCTCATTAATAATGCATGTTTCAAATGAGGAATTGTTAATTATTTATTTAAAAGGTGCTGCTTTGTTGATAATGTTGCAAATCTAAAATACATCTGTGAGTCTTAAATCATATGTGAAAGCCTCTGATACATTATTTTTAAAATGGGTTAACCAATAGTGCTGCTCTTAGAGATAGTCTTAAATTATGACATATGTTAATACCATTCACCATTTATAATTTAACATCAGCTTATAACTACATAAATAATAGTTCTTATAGAACATTGAAAAATTGCATATGTATGCTTCTATGTGTATTCTTGTGCGTGTGTAAGAACAGCAAGTTACATGTTACTTTAATGTCAATATATTGTTAGGCTGACATGAGTTAAAAGTTAAATGAAATTAAACTTATTTAATAGTTGTCTTCAAATGGGTCACAACGTGCTGAAAGTCACTGGCTTTATTCTGTGTACATTCTTTGTCTATGTTTTTTAACATTTCCAATTTTCTTACTCCCCTTGACCTAGTTGACAAATGCTTTCTTTTCACTTCAGAATAAGCTATTAGATGATAAAAAAATAAAGTGTCTACATTACAGGATTAGGCAAATTTTTATGCAAGATTAATTGCAGTTATTGTCATCAAATATCACATCTGACACATCCCAGAGCTGGCTCTCTGAATTTAATGAGAATAGTGCTCTCGCCTTTTATTGTCATTCGTCATGTATCTTATTTTTTTAATATACTACCATATTTATTGTTTGACTGTGACTGAGTATGATAGCATGGATAATTTATTTTGGAATCTCAACAAAAGTTGTAATGATGGAAATGGAGAATGTTTTCTATCTAAAAATGTGTCTAACGATAAATAAGATGTAACCAAGTATGTGCAATAGAATGTTCTGTCCCAAACAGGAGCAACCGGAAGGCACTTCTCTACAGGAGGCATTTGTCTATGAAGAGCATTGCATGTCAGTGCAAATCAGGCCAGTTCCCACCACAGCGGGAATTAACCTGCAGGAAGCTTGTAGGCACCAGAATATTTCTGTTCAATTCAGTGTGTGTGTGTGTGTGTGTGTGTGTTGCATTTCTGTACATTCTCTCACGTAGAAAGAAAAATGTTTCCTTTACATTTCTTTTTCCACACTTCTATAGTTTCCAGAATCAGCTGGGTTCTGGTAGTAGTGGCGAAAAAACTTATTTTTTTCTTCAGAATGAACAGCCTTTCAATTTTTATTGTTGTAATTAGAAGTAAAATCCTGGCAGACTTCGTAGCAGTTTACTTTCAAAGCTGGTATTCCTTCTTCATTTGATTTTTAGATTTTTTCTTAGTCAACACTGTAAATATTCAAAGGTCATAACTGTCCAGTAGCTGCAGTACAAAGAAGGCTATTCTAGGAGACTTTTCATATGTTTGTGGGGAAGTCAGTAGAGGGTAAGTCATTGCAGAAATGAGGGCAAAACAATGTTTAAAGAAGTGGGGGAACAGGTAAGGGGGAAAGGTCTCCATTAAGTTTTTGTTGGGTCATTCACAGCCTGGGCAGAAGGATGCAGTCTGCGCTTAGTGTATCTGGATAAGTCAAAACCTATTTATTAGATTTGTATCGCTGCTGTAACATATAACCACAAACTTAGGGGCTTAGCACACCCTACTTTATTATATTGCACCGAGGGAGATCAGAAGTGCTGAATGGGTTTCACGGGGCTAAAATCAAGGCGTCAACGGGCTGCATTCCGGAGGCTCTCGGGGAGAGTTCAATCCCTTCCTTTTCTTGATTCTAGAGGCTTCCATGATTCCTTGGCTAGTGACTCCCTTCCATCTTCAAAGCCAGCAACAGTGAGCCATATTTTCTCACATCACACTACTCTGAGTCAAACACTTTCTTCTCTGTCTTCCAATTTTAAAAAAATGATCACGTTGGGCCCAGCATCAAATTATTATGAGAATAATTTTCATCTCAGAAAGTCAGGTGATTAGCAAGCTTAATTCCTTCTGCAACCTTAATCCCTTTTTGTCATGTAAAGTAGTATTTTCACAGGACACTGACCTCTTTGGTGAGCCTTCATGCCACATATCACAGCATATTGCTAAGAGTAGTGCCCTCTAAATGTAATCATACCTACACATGAATTTGTGTGTTACTCCTATTAAATTTAATACTGACAGGAGTGCTGCTTAGACATGGCCGGGTTGGTGTGTGGGTGTATGTTTCACCTTCTCATTCTCTGTTACCATACTCTCTGTGCTCTGGGAACATAAAACTGCTACAAATAAGCACTGGAATCTCATTAACAGACAACAAATGCTTGAGAGGCTCTTACAAACGTTCTAGTTACATTTCTGATTCTTACGTCTCATCTTAGCATTTATGGTAGGACTTGCATGGATATCACAACTTTCAAACTTTCTGCTGCAGTGACATGTTCCCATATACTACACAGTTTGAATTTTTTGAACATATTATACTTTTCCAAGTTTTTTTTGTTTTTCAGTTTATTTGCCCACTTTCTTTCAGTGCTTATTGTTTTCCTATCAAGCCCATAGGAGGTGATTAGCAAAAAAAATAAATTTGGGGAACCATTTTACTCATTTATTTTTGCAGAAGACAAAGTCAACTCTTTACGGAATTTACAAGTATATATTTAAACCCATTTAGTCAAAAATGGCATGTGTGTGGGAGCATCCTGGATAGCCATGTCCATGAATACAGCCAGAGGGCAAATACTAAAACAAAGATAAAGATGTGGCAGCCACATGCTTTTTCCAGAGTACAAAACATCACTAGGTCTACATTCACAGGTATGCAAATATATGATAAATAAATGGTTACTGTATTCCACGCTAAAATTCTTATTCAAGGGTATAGACCTCTAAAACATGTTTTCAAAAAACACTTTTCTTAGGACACATTTTATGGCTTTGGTCAGTCATCATTTTGAGAAAGCATTGCTAAATTGCTACTTCATGGAGAGTCCCAGAAATACATGACTGTACAAATTATTCCTGATATAATTTTCTTAGTCTTTTTCTGAACAAAAATCTTTTAATATATAGTTTTTACTCTCATAATGAATGTATAATCTTCACCTCAAATTATATAATGAAATCAGACACATAGACCATTTGGAAAGTTATATATGTATATCACATGCTATGTAAATTTCAAATAATTCTTTATGTAATATTGTTTTATTTTAGTACCTTATTATTCCATGTTTACTAACAAGAACAATTTTAATTATAGGTTTTTTAAACTTTGTATTCTTTTAAATTTATTCGTGAATCAACTTATTAAAAAAAGATCTCAAAGCTATCCACAATATAATTAAAAATTCCTAACATCCCATGTGGCATAGAAATATAGAAAATATACAACTGATCACTTTAAGAACTAAATGGATTTTTTTTTCATTTTTTCAGGTTATTATAAGTAAAAATATTTCACTTTACAGAATATTATTTGTCAAATATTGGCAGCTCACTTTCTTTCAGAGCTTATCGTTTTGGTGTTGAGACACCAAACACATGAGTGAAGTCTTTTGAAATTACTTGAGAGATTATGATCTATAGTTTTGGTCATTACGACTAGATCTAAGACATCTTTGTATAAAAATTGTCTATTTCAGTCAATTTTAGTAACATATAGTAAGCATAAGCTCAAATTAAATGGAAGGATAAGAATACTTTATAAGAAGAATGAAGGTTGCTTTCACAAATCCATATCCAGCTTTTTAAGTATTAAGAATTTGATTAAGCAAAGATGAATTTTCAATAATATTTCATTTGGGAAAAATATATTTCAGAAATGCAATTTTGAGTGTACATTTACTAGAAATTTACTAATACATCTTTCCTAAAATGTTTTCTACATATAAATATATAATCCAACATGAAATGAGTATGTTAAATTATCTCATTAAGATCATCAAAAAATTTAGAATTCTTTGTAGTGTTCTAGGATCAAGGTCAGTACTTCTCAATGTGTTCCTTGGACTGGCTAGCTTTCTACACACTTTTAGTTAACATTCTGTGATGGGATGAAGAACTCTGCCAGAATATAAATTGATTGTGTCATTAAGCATCCTTCTAGTAGATGGTGATTCTAAAGATTGGTGCAGAAATATTTCTCATCACAAGTGGTGCTCCTTAATGTGACTTTACTAGTTCCCTGTGAAAAAGTATCTTTTTTTCCCCCTCCCCTTGGATCTGCACTGGCCTTATGGTCTGTGCAGACCCAGTTCGAGACCAGCCTGACCAACGTGGAGAAACCCTGTCTCCACTAAAAATACAAAAAAAGTTTTCTGGGTATGGTGGTGCATGCCTGTAATCCCAGCTACTCTGGAGGCTGAGGCAGGAGAATTGCTTGAACCCAGGAGGCGGAGGTTGCAGTGAGTCAAGATCGTGCCATTGCATTCCAGCCTGGGCAACAAGAACGAAACTTGGTCTCAAAAAAAAAAAAAAAGAAAGAAAGAAAGAAAGAAAGTGGTAGAAGCTATTTTTTATGGCAACTAAATCTAGGGAAAAACCCCGAAACTTTCAAATTCTCCTTTTGAAAGACCCTTTATTGAAGCAGCTGGCATATAAAGTCTGAATGCCCTAGACTACCATGCTGTGAAACCTGAAGCCAATATAGGCTGGGTGCAGTGAGAAAGAGATGAGGCAAGAGAAGGGAAGGGTGCAAAGAGACTTTGTAGAGAAGCAGTGAAGCACCAACTGCATGAGTGAAGTTGTTTCTTGGATCTTCCTAATCCAGTTAAGTGTACTCCATCCAGTAGATAATCTAAGCCAAGCCCATGTGGAATAGAACAACCAGTGAGAGTAACTTGCTTTCATTTCGGAACAACAGAGAATGCAGATAAATGGTCATTGTTTTAGTCCAAGCTTCTTATGTCATTGCAAAAAGCATTTGTTCTAGAACAAATGTTCACAAATATTTTCTGAAAGTTTTCTAGAGAGTCATCTAGTAAATATTTTAGGCTTTGCAAACCTTGTCATCTCTCACTCTGCGAAAGCAGCCATTGATGAAACAACACACGGGCATGATTGTGTTTCTACAAAGCTAGAGTTACAGAAAGATGTGGTGACTGAACCTGGCCTACAGATTGTAGATTGTGGATCCTGTTTCAGATCGTGTGTCTCTGCATCGATCACTGTATCTATTAATATTATGTCATCTATCATCTATCTGTATCTATATATCTGTATTTATGGAATATTTGGTATTACATATCAAATGTAAATGAAAGTCAATTTTTTCATACATTGCCGAGAGGATTTAAAGAACTATATTTTAATTCTCTGTTTATTCAACTTTTGTGCTCATAAATACTTAAATACTTATTGAAACTTTGTGTCTTTTATTAGCATAGTCAGAAGCCATGAAGGCATGTGGGCAAATAATTAAATACTTATGGCCTTGATGGTTTGTAATATTTGCTTCTAGTTTTTTGGTATAGAATATAACTATTCAGAAGATGAATTTAACTAAAGCCGAAGTGTGAACTCTGTATAGCCAAACACTATGTCATAGAGGTTTCTGTCATTTATAATATACAATCATTTTTTAAGTTCAAAATAGGTGTGTATATATCTTCATGTATGTGTGTGCAAAAATATCCATTTAATTCAATATGGCAATTAGTTTCAAAGCAGAAACTATGAGATTTATTAAAGAAATGTCTTCCTTCTACTAGCTTTTTAATTTCTCTTTACTTCTTAGAAGAATTCTCTGTTTAATTAAAAATACAAATTTACTTCTGGGGGGAAGGCAATTAGAAAAATATATTTAAAAAATTAGATAAAATTTTTATGTAGGAAGGAATTTACAGAAAATTCTACCAACAATATGTGACATAGTGACCATATAAAGGTTATGAGAACCTCTAGAATCATATCCAGTGAAGCCCAAAATTCACAAAGCGGCAGAGGAAAGGTGAAACAGGAAAATGAGGACACGCCAGTTCTTGTTTCAACTTGTTTGGTTGCAGAAATTTTGTATCAGTTACTGTAAATAACTCTAAGAAACATATCATTTTAGATATTTGTCAATTAACCGCCACTTTTTAATTACTAATTATTTGTCCAGTGTTGTTATGTACACAAAACATTACATAAAAGGACTTTAATGCACTTTAGAAAGTAGAGTTTTTAAGAAAGGGGAGCATGAGATAGATAGTGATGGTTCTAGATCCTTAATAGGAACATAGAGGGGAGGAAATAAATATGACGATCATACAGATGACAAGAGAAAGAGAGCCAGGTGCTGAAAAAAATGCCTGAATTTTCCTAGTGATAAATCTGGTCCTGAGTCAAGAGAGATGTTTTTATGTAAAACAAATTTAACAAATGAATGTTCACTGTGACTTTATTTTTTTATTTTTATTTTTTTAATTATTATTATTTTTTATTATACTTTAAGTTCTAGGGTACATGTGCACAACGTGCAGGTTTGTTACATATGTATACATGTGCCATGTTGGTGTGCTGCACCTGTTAACTCGTCATTTACATTAGGTCTATCTCCTAATAATATTCTTTCTCCCTCTCCCCACTCCCCTATAGGCCCCTGTGAAACTAAGCTTCATAAGTGAAGGAGAAATAAAATCCCTTACAGACAAACAAATGCTGAAAGATTTTGTCACTACCAGGCCTGCCTTACAGGAGCTCCTGAAGGAAGTACTAAAACATGGAAAGGAACAATCAGTACCAGCAACTGCAAAAACATGCCAAACTGAAGTTATAGAAAACAAAAAGCACACTCATAATCACCATGTAAAATGTAATTTTCCCCCAAAAGCTATTCAGAACTTGTTTTATTTATGTTTGTCATCATGACACTTATAATGTAAGCTACTTTCTTTCATGTCTGCAAGACTCAAAGCAATGGCATACCAGAAATCAATATGTAATAGATAGTTATTGTCATCAATAATCCTCAGAGAAACACCTTTAAGAGCCACACAAATCTGGCTCTCTTATTGCCCATAGGGCCCCCCAATGGCTTTACCTTCTAGGATTTTATTTTTGCTTTGTCTTTCTCTGAAGTCATGAGAAACGATTATTCCTCTAATCTGAAACTATTCTCCTCTAAGATTTATATCATCACAGTGACGTTTATAATCATTTGTAGAAAAGTTTGGCTATTAATTTTATTAGGAGATACAAAGATACAACTCTTTGATTTTAATATCTTTTAAGCAAAAGTAAAGCATTACTTAAAAATCCTGGTTATTACATGTGACTTGAAGTAAATGAGTACTTGGCATTGAATTCACAACAATTCTATGAGAGAGAAAAGGGTAAATCGAATATCATCAGGGTGTGTATTGAACAAAAGTCATATATTCAGAATGGAGTCTAGTACCCTCACCGCTTTGATTCTAAATTTTGTGGTCTTTACTACACCACAGTATCTTGCAAAATGTTTTAGCAAGCCTCTAGATTATATTTCTTTTTAATTTATAGGAAGGAGTGAGGAGCACATGTCTAGATTACCTATTTATAATCTTAGCTTTTCTGCTTTTCAAAGAATGAAGAAATAGTATTTAGTAACTCTCATTTTTTAAACCTAATTCTAAGAAAAAAAAACTTTGTCAACAAGGAAAATTGATATCTATGACTCAAATACAATGTTCTGTAAGTGCAGTCTTGATTGTGGTTAAGAAACATAGAATGAAACATTTTTATTTTATTCCCAACCCCTAAACTTCAAGCAAGGGAAGAGAGCAGACAGGAAACACAGTGGGGGAAAGGTATATTTGGGTGAATTGTGGCTTTTAACACCAGTACATAACCTATTTTTTTTTTTTTTAAAGAAATCTTATTTAAGTCAGACAACCTGACTGAACAGGAGAACACAAAACATTCCCATGGAACATTTGTACTACATAAAAGTCTGTAAAGTGTCAGATTTAAAGTAATGAGAGAGGAGGCAGTTAGAGGCTGGTTAGGCAGATAGAGAAGGAAGGTCTCAGAAGGTAAACGTTCCCAGGGACACCTGCAGGAGAGCACCTACACTCCCTCTGCAGCTCACAGGAAGAAATGTGCTTAAGAACTTTCCCTTATGCCAGGTTGTTGCTCAGGTGGGACTGTCCCAACTTAGGCCCAGGCAGAATAAATCAACCTAAATGTCCTTAACTTGATCCAACTCATTATGTTATTAACATGACATTAATATTGTGGTTTTTAGCACCCTACCTCCCTGCCTCCCTGCCATGGGTTTGCTAAGGCATTCATGGGTCATAAGCAAGATGGTGTTAATCTGGCCAACCCCAAGCATGTGCAGGTGCAACACTCTTCTCCCATTTTGGGCAGAACCCATGGAAGACTTCCTTGCTCTTGCCACATGAAAGAACTAGAACTCAGCCCCATTTCTGACAACCTGCTTTCACGTCCCTTCTCTTTGCTAAGAGCTCTCCTTTTGCTTAATAAATCCTACTCTACTCATTCTTCAGTGTCTGTGCATCTTATTGATCTTGGTCATGGGACAAGAACTCAGACCTAGCTGAACTAGGAACTAAGCAGACTGTGACAGTAATTCATAGTCTCATCCAAATGCCATGGAGTTTTTATTTTTATTTTTTTTCCTAAGAAGGCAAAAGTAGCTAATATCACTGATAATAGGGAGCAATATTATGGCCTTTCAGCTACCTTCCATATGTAGCAAAATTCCAGGGCTAGCTAGAGTCAGAAGAGCACAAGCATCTTTGCAAGCATCTTCCAATATATAAAACATTAACATCAGCCTTATTTCTTAAGAAAATAATACAATGGGAATGGTCCTAGAAAATAATAGCAGAGAGACAAAAGGGTGATATAGAGGCAAATATGAACACAGAGATGACAGAAATAAGGAATAAAGTGAAGCAGAAAATTAATGAATATCCATTTAAGGGTGTGAACAGTAAATAACTGTTATCAACTAGAAAAAAAGAACAAATGTTTTTTGGTTTGGTATAAAGAAGAAATTTCAAAAATTCAGAATATGAAGAAAACATATAGATAAATCAAGAGACGATGGGATGAAGAAGGTAAGAAGGGCATAGAAGAGAGAAACAAGGAGAGAAAGAGATGAGAAAAAAGACAGGGAAAGAGAGAGCGAGGCAGGAGGACAGAGAAAGGTAGAAGTAGAGAACAATGATGCAATAAATCAGAATTGTTCACCATATTTTAGGCAAAGTCAATGAAAAGTACCCATAATTAGAAATAGCAGGGTACATATAATTGCAAGATAAAAAAATAACAAGATAGTAGCCTATAATTCTGACATGATGAAAATAGTTTACACCTCCGTTATGCTTTCTGGAGTGGAAAAGAGTTAAAGGTACAGTTAGCTCTCTGGGAAATGTTATTTTCTGCAGGGACATATTATCAATGAGACAGGATTTTCCATTGGGATGAAAACTACTCTTTAAGAAATTAATCAAAATCCAGAACTCAAGTAGGAAATTTCACAGTAGTAAAGAAGTTAAACTGTAATGCCTGTTATGATTATGATTTAAAAATAAAATACAAAAATAAAAATAATTTCGGGAATGTAAGCGTAGGTTTAAATTGTATAATATTGGCTGAGTGCTGTGGCTCATGCTTGTAATCCTAAAATTTTGGGAGGCAAAGGCAGGAGATTGGGCTCAGGAATTTGAGACCAATCTCGGCAACAGAGTGAGATCTTGTCTCTACTAAAAATAAGCAAAATTAGTTGGACGTGATGGTGGATGCCTATAATCCCAGCTACTTGGGAAGCTGAGGTGAGAGGATTGTTTGAGCTTGGAAAGTTGATGCTGCAGTGAGCCAAGACCATGCCACCACACTCCGGCATGGTAACAAGACAATATCCCGTCTCAAAAATAAATACATAAATAAATAACTGTATAATATTAAACATATTTTATTTAGAGTAGATATACACCTTTTACATTTCAAAGAGTGGGGTTGGAAAGACTGAAGATTATTTTTGAACTAAAATTGAATTTTTTCTTCCTTTAAAAATAGAAAAATAAAAGTAATTAGTTTTTTTTTTAATTTCTTGGCACTTGTAGACAATTTACACTTCAGTAAAAATTTTATTAAACTGAAACAATCAAAAAGAATGAACAGGATTCAAGAAGAACAAATAACTACAATAGAGAAAAGTAAATAAATATATAAGCCGTTAAGGAATTAGACAATAGCAAATACTAGCAACGAAGTACACAATATCAAGTATAACAGTGAGTTTAAATGGGCTAAGTTCCCGCAATAGAAGACATAAATTCTAAAATGTTTAGGAAATCTGTCAGTAAAAAATAGAACTCGAGTGGTAGGATAGTCAATAAATAAAATAATAAAGAAATTAGATGTAAACATATTTTTAAGTCAAAACAGAATTGAATTAGAAAACGTTTCATAGAGAATGCAGTACTTTACGTTTATAAAGGGAAACATGCGATAAAGATCATGAAATAAGAGCTCTGCATTAAAAATCCATAAAATGCCTGCATTTATTTATTTAACCTTTTTTAAAAAGTAGATCTCTTGGAGTAGATTTTTATTGAGATATGTTCTTTTTTAGTTTCCAGTAACTAAAATTCATTTTAATAGATGCTGTAGTTTGGATGTTTGTCCCCTCCAAATCTCATGTTGAAATCTGATCCCCAGTGTTGGAGGTGAGGCCTGGTGGGAGGTGTTTGGGTTATGGAGAAAGATCCCTCATGAATGACTTGGTGCCCTCCCCATGGCAATAGGTCAGTCTTCACACTTTCAGTTAACGGGAAAGCTGCTTGTTTAAAAGAGACTAGCATCTCTCTTGCTTCCTTCGCTCTTGCTCCCTCTCTTGCCATGTGACACGCCTGCGCCTTTTCATTTTCTAGCATGAGTGAAAGGTTCCTGCGGTACTGGCCAGGAACAGATGCTGGTGCCATGCTTCTTGTACAACCCGCAGAACTGTGAGCTAAATAAATAAATCTCTTTTCTTTACAAATTACTCAGTCTCAAGTATTCCTTTCTAGCAATACAAAATGGTCTAATGTAATAGATTAACATTTTTTAAATAACCAGATCATAATTTTTAAAAATTAGCTTAACATTCAGGAAGTGTTTATCCTTCCTAGAACTGTTCACTCTCAGTTCTCTGTTGTTATTTCTCACCATCTAGCAGAGTTTTCTTCCACAGTTTTACTGAGGGATGTTTAAATCTTTTCTTGGGTATACCCTTCCTACATTGCAATAATGAGCCCCGTGTATCCTTAATTACAGAGAAGACTCTGTTTTGTATTCATTTGTTTTACACTAATTTTTTTTTCTTCCAATCTCATTTCCAGAGAGAAGCAAAAGTTCAATTCAGGAAATTTTATGGCTATGTCATTATGTCAGTGTAAAGATTATTCTGCAAACATGCAAACAAACTAACAAAAAGACTTAGTACTCAATAGGGCATTGAAATTCTCCTTTACAGCACAGCAGCCAGTGACACAAATTGAGTTTCATTCCATGGAACTGCAAAGTAGCTATTTCCAAAAAGCTGAATTTCAGCACTAAAAGATGGGGTTGTCAAAGTAGTTACAATAGGGGACCCTCTTGGTGCTTTGCTCCTACATCATTAGGTATTAAGAGTCTTCACTCAACTGGAATTTGTTTCAAATACACAATCTGAAGTCACATAATTATATACAGCTTAAGACACATCTGAGATTTATTGAAAGTACAAGAGGAGATGATAGGTCTCTAAGAAACATGAGGCCCTCGGAAGAAGTCTTTATAATTAGAGATGGATCTGATATTATGATGATTTATTAATTTCGTCGACAGAGTGTATTACTCTAGGTTGCATGTTATGTCACGGAGTTTGTTGGGTTTATTTCTCTAGTGCTGCATATGAAAACATACCCTGTAAGAAATATTTTTTCTTTGAAAGAAAAGCTATTAATTCACACTGAAACTTCTGGATAAATGCATAGTAGAAAAATAATGGGAAAACAAATATGTGAAAAGGAAAGAGTAGCCTAGCAGAATAATGGAAGCCATTGGGGGGTGGATTTTTAACAATTACCATGCAAGAGGAAAATGTTAAAAGGTGGTTTCTGATCTCTACACTTTGTTGACAGAACATAAACAGAGAGTCTGTAGAGAGAACCAATTAATTTCCTTTTCTCTAATGATACAGACCTGCTTGGGAAATAGGGCATGAGGATTGGTACAGCATGTTTCAATTGTTGTTACCTTCAGATGAATTCTCACCAGACGCATGCCATGTCTGGACGGGGGGAGAGGACAAAGACGACTAAGATGGCGCATTTCCGGGTTCTTCATCACCAACTTACCCGCGCGCGGGAAAATGCAGCCCACGCCCGGGAACAATACAGGCCAACTGCGCAGGCGCAACATGGCATAAGCGGAAACTTACCTGGCCGCACCTACGGAATGCCCCCGACACGCCCATGTCCCGTCTATTGCCCTCCCACTCCCAAGCCGTAGACAGAAAAGCCGCTCCTGGCAGGCGCGCGGCGCGAACTTCCTCGGCCTCTCCTCATATGCGGACCTAGGAACCTCGCCGGAGAACGCGGGAGCGACTTCCTCGGCCTCCACCACCGGAGACCAGTGAACTTGGCCCTTTCTTCCTTCACATTGGCTAGCTAATAAAGTTTCTTTTTACCTCGCCTACTTGTCTTTTCTCTGGTGCCTGCTCTGGTGGTCGCATAAAACAAATCATGCCAGATTCTGGTTTAGCAATTGACACACATAAATTAGCCCTGTAGTAGCCATTAAAACTAAAATTCTAATATAATAATATAAGGAAGTGTCTAAAACAGGGGTTCCCATAATTCCTTGGTTTATGGTGCACGTAATTTTTCAAAATTATTCCTAAGCTAAAATAAATTTCCAGCAATTCTTTTTATTAAGTCGTTAAGCACAAAAAGTTAATAGTAGAAGTCGTGGATATCCAAAGGTACTGTTGTGTTTCCCTAGAAAATTAAAAATATCCCATTGTGCCTTTTGAATACATTGCTGCACACAGGATGGCAGTTCGGGAACCACAAAACTGAAGTTATTTTGCTTGTGAATCTTCATTACAATTGGTTTAAAAATAAATCAGGCTTAGAAATATGCAGCACACCAACATGGCACATGTATACATATGTGACAAACCTGCACATTGTGCACATGTACCCTAGAACTTAAAGTATAATAAAAAAAAGAATTATGTTAAATCAACTTTTACTATAATTATATTTGTAGAGTAAGTTGTAAAAGTTGCATGGTTTTTTGTTTTTGTTTGTTTGGTTAAAAAAAACGACTACAAACAGAAGCAGGGCAAAGAGCTGGAGATAATTTTCACTTCCCTTTACTTTTTAGAGGTATTATCATTTATTCAAATGTGCCTTGCCAAGTAATTTTTATATACTTCATATAATAAAAATATTCCTATCCCATAGGCATGTTTTTCCGTATCCTTCCTGCCTGGTCATGTAGAACTCAAATGAACTTTCTTTATTTTGAGCTTTATCAAAGAAAGGGACATGTAAGAAATACACAGCATGAAAAAAATTATTTTTACTACAGAATAATAACTAAATGTTGGTGATATAGGTAATGGGAAATGAAATACATATGGTGCAGTTGGAATTGCAAAGCATTTGCTCTAAATATATGTAACCTTCAACTTAGGTACAACCTCAATGACAATATTTTATTCATTTAAAAATTTGCACAGTGGATCACGCCTGTAGTCCCAGCTCTTTGGGAGGCTGAGGCCTCAGTTGGATCACCTGAGGTCAAGAGTTTGAGACCAACCAATATGGTGAAATGCCATCTCCACTAAAAATACAAAAATTAGCTGAGTGTGGTGGTACACACCTGTAATCTCAGCTACTCAGGAGGCTGAGGTAGAATTGCTTGAACACGGGAGGCAGAGGTTGCAGTGAGCTGAGATCGTGCCGCTGCACTCCAGCCTGGAAGGCAAAGTGAGACTCCATCTCAATAATAATAATAATAATTCAAACTTAACTGTGATCTATGCCAATGTTTGTCAACATCATAACACACAACGAAAGCAGGTAGGTTGTGCCATATTCTAATGTCATCATTGCCAAAGCAATGCTAATGTTTGTGTCTGTAGGTACTGCACGTATTTATCACGATGACCAAGTGTTACAAAGCACTAGAGAGGGAGAGCATGGGTGAATACAGATATGTTCGCATGCTAGCAAGAATATTGTTGAAAGCTACTGAACTTTAAAGATTTGAAATAATAAATGAGTGTCACGGAAGACATTGAGATATACAGATGACTAGAGAAATCAAGGTATAGATAAATGGACTGTTGTAGAATATATTCTATTTTGCATGGTAATGTAGATAAAGAAATATCGGTAGGTAGATTTGTGTGAGAGTGTTTTGTCACTTCCTAATCCTGCCCCTTTTCTAGGTGTGTGATCTTGCACAATTATTCAAGTTACCTGTATCTCAATTACTTCATTTTTATTATCATAATGGGAACAATAATATACTTAAATTATAGGAATATTACAAGTATTATAGTAGTAAATAGATGTAAAGAATGTAAATTTGTGTCTATTAACTAGTAACTGCTGTATAAGCCTTAGCAATTACCATTATTGTTTTAATGTTACTGTTTAATTATTATTAAAAAATCAAAAGTACCACATATAAAATGCCAAAGTGATAGAAGTAAATATATGCATTTACTGTAATTATAAAAAGTAAATCAAAAATAATTTTATTCAATTATAGTTACTGTATTTTCATTCTAAAACATCTCCCATATGTTAGTTGCATCTTGACAATGTATGTGCTCACAGTATGTTGTTTGGCCACAAGTGATTTTTTTGCCTTAATGAAAGGAATGTTGAATGTTAGTTCTTAGTGTTTAATTCATTGAAAATCTATAGTAAATTAATTTCTAACATTTTCAATCACATTCCTGAAAGTTTGTACTTGCTTTTCAAAACAAGTAATATAAGAGACTATGAAATGATCAGAATATGAATAATTGATTAAATTCTTTTGATAAGCAGTAAAATTTTGGTAAACAGAATAATCAGAAAATAAAGCTTTCTGATATTAGTAATATTGGCTGACTTTTAAAAATATCTACTTTGTGCTAGAAACTCTGTTTTCTGTGTATCAACTCAGTTTATTTTATTGATACATAATATTTCACATATTTATGGTGTACATGTGAGTGTTTGTTACATCCATAGAATGTGTAATGATCAAGTCAAGGTATATGGGGTATCCATCACCTTGAGTATTAAGCATCACTATATGTTGGGACCATTTTAACTTTTCTCTTGAAGATACTGTGAAATATACAATACATTGTTGCTAACTATAGTCATCCTACTCTGCTATTGAATATTAGAACATTTTTCTTCCATGTAACTCTGTGTTTGTATCCATTAACCAACCTTTATTCATCCCACTCACATACCCTTGGCTTCTGGTATCTATCATTCTACTCTCCACCTGTTTGCTAGCTCAGTCTTCACAGAATGCATGTAACTATTGGTATTGCCCCATTTACAGATGAGGAAAGAGATATTTAGACTTAGTGATAGGGTTGAGATTTGTATACAGATGGTGTAGAATTTTGGTTTTTATTCCCCTTAACCACCATCTTATAACAGAAAAATAATCACCATATTCAAATAAGCATTGTTGACTACAGATCAAAATGAAAGTCTGAAATGCAAAGTCTTTCTCTTTCTGCAGTACTATATTGAACCTGACTTTGTCTTAGTAATGGTTAAGGTTTTACACTGAAAAGAGTTTACTTTCTCTAAATTGGTCCTTTCTAAATCAATGTAAAATACAGTTTTCTTATTCTGTCTTCTAACATTGTAGTAAGCTAGCTCAGTGTATGGATTTCAAAATATTCTTAATAAAATTGTTTTGGATAAATAATACAACAATTTTGGAAGAATGTCGAAATTTTTTTTTTTTTTTTTGAGACGGAGTCACACTCTGGCACCCAGGCTGGAGTGCAGGGGCACGATCTCAGTTCACTGCAAGCTCCACCTCCTGGGTTCACACCATTCTCCTGCCTCAGCCTCCAGAGTAGCTGGGACTACAGACGCCGCCACCACACCCCGCTAATGTTTTCTTTTTTTTTTTGTATTTTTAGTAGAGGCAGGGTTTCATGAGAAGGAATCTACTTGCAACAAACTGCATGTTTAAAGTGACAAATTGGATATCTTTTGACAAATTTATATGCTCATAAACCATCACCACATTCATGGTAATGTGTATATCTATCATTTCCTCCCCAACTCTCCTGACTTCAAACCTATCACCTTGAAGTATGATGTTAGCCCTGGACTTGTGATATATAGCCTTTATTAAGTTGTGATACATTCCTTCTATAAACCTAGTTTGTTGAGCGTTTTTATTGAGAGAGGGTGTTAAATTGTGTCAATTTTTAGTCTGTATCTATCGAAATGATCATATGCTTTTTATCTTTCATATGTTGAACCATCCTTGCGTCCCAGGAATAAATCCCATTTGAGCATGGAGTAAGATCCTTCTAATGTACTCTTGAATTCAATTTGGTTGTATTTTGCTGGAATTTTCTACATCTATATTCAGCAGGATATTGTCCTGTAATTTTCTTTTCTTAGAGCATCTTTGTCAGGCATTGGTATCAGGTTATTGCTGGTCTCATAAAATAAATTTGGAAATGTTCTCTCCAGTTCAATATTTTTTGAAAAAGTTAGAGAAGAATTGACCTTAATCCCTCTTTTAATATTTTGTAGAATTCACCAGTGAAGCCATCTGGTCCTACATGGTTGGGAGATATTTGATTTGATTCAATCTCCTAACTTATTATTTGTCTGTTGAGACTTTCTGTATCTTCATAAGTCAGTTTTGATAAGTTGTATGTTTCTAGGAAGTTATTCATTTCTTCTAGGTTATGTACTTTGTTACTATATAATTGAAAATAGTATTTCTGTAGCATCAGTTATAATTTATTATCTTTCATTTATAGCTTTATTATTTGAGTATTCTCTCATTTTCTTTGACTAGCTAAAGGTTTACCTATTTAGTTTATGCTTTTTTTTTTTTTTTAAAGAAAAGAATCTTAGTTTCTTGGATCTATTGTTTTTCTAGTCTACTTATTTGATTTATTCTCTAATATTTTTTGTTTTCTTCATTCAGCTAACTTTGGGATTAGTTTCTTTTTACTTTTCTAGTTACTTGAGACATAAGGTTAGATTATTTATTAAAGATCTCTCTTTATGTAGGTATGTATTGCTATAAACTTCCTTCTGATTGCTTTTGCTACATTTATAAATTTTGATATGTTAGTTTTCATTTTCATTTCTCTAATTTTCTTTTTCAGTTCCCTTTTGATTTCTTCTTTGACTCACTGGGAGTTTAGGACTGTTTGTTTAATTTTCGTGTACTTTTGAGTTTTCCAATTTTCCTCCTGTTATTGATTTATAGTTTCATACCATTGTGGTTGGAAAACATAACTGACATGATTTCAGTCTTCTTAAATGTAGACTTGCTTTGTGGCATAACATGTGAGGTATCATGAATAATGTTCTGTGTGTTCTTGAGAAGAATGCTTGTCTTGCTGCTGTTGCATGGAATGTTCTGTATATGTCAGGTCCATTTGGTCTGTAGTGTTGTTTAAGTTTGATGTTTCCTTACTAATTTTCTATTTGGATATTTTATCCATTGATGAAAGTGAAATACTGCAGTCTTCTGCTATTATTGTATTTGTTCTTATAGATTCTATTTTTCAAGACCTTTATTAAGTGTATATTTTTCAAATATTTTCTCTAAGTGTGTGGCTGGTCTTTTCGTTTTCTCAATAATATCTTTCAAAGGACAAAATTTAAAATTTTTGATTAAGTTTAATGAATACATTTTATTTCTGAATCATGCTTGTGATGTTATATCTAAGAAATATTTGTCTAACCAAGTTTGCAAAAGAATTCTTGTATGTTTTATGTAGGATTTTAAAATTTCAGTTTTTAACTTTTGGTGCCTTATACATTTTGAGTGAATTCTGTCTATGGTATGAGATATGTATAAAAATGCTTTTATTTTTGCCAGTAGAAATTCAATAGTTTCAGAAATATCTGTTAAAAACTCTGTCTTTTCCTCACTGATGTGCTTTTATACTTTTGTTAAAAAAAATCAGCTGTCAATATATGGTAATTCTGATCTCAAAAATGAATTAAGGAGTATTTCCACCTCTTCAATTTACTGGAAAGTTTGAGTAGAATAAGTTTAATTTTTTCTTAAATATTTGGTAGAATATAACTTGGATTCCATCTACCACTAGGGTTTTCTTTGTGAGGAAGTTTGCAACTATGAATTCAATGCCCTCAACAGTCAAAAATCTGTTGTTGATTTCCCTTTCGTAGTTTCTTAGTTACCTCCCTCCATTTTAAAGGAATATTATACACACACCCAAGTTTGCTCACATACTCTATATTTGGATCTATATATGTATTTATTTATAAATTAACCTTAAGACAGGCATAGTGGTGTGTGCCTGTAGTCCCAACTACTTGGGAAGCGGGGGCAGGAGGATCCCTTGAGCTCAAGAATTCGAGACCAATGAGAGCAGCAGTAAGCGCTCAAGCAGTTAGGTGCAGATGCCTGGTGAAACCCATTTTCAACCCTGAAAGCCAAGCTACAAGTCAAATCCATGGACGAGATTGAGAACCTCTCTTCCTGTTCAGCATCCTTTCTTCTGATTAATCCTTGACCTTTGACTGTTTTACATATACCTACTATTCCCTAATTGGTTTTTTATACTACCCTGCCCACCTTTGACTGGCTAAGTCTTTGTTTTAGCTTTTCTGCGTACTCACAAACCAGTCACTATGCACTCCCGCATTCTGAGCCCATAAAAGTCCTGAGCCTTGCCACATAGGGGGAGAAACCACCCAACGGTGGAGAACCACCCTCGCATCGCCTCTCCACTGAGAACTGTTCTGTCACTTAATAAAATTCTTCTCCACCCTTCTCCCACTTCAGTTGTCAGTGCAACCTCATTCTTCTGGGATGTGAGATAAGAATCTAGGACCCGGTGAGCAGTATGGTCCAAAGGAGCTGTAAGCTCTAATGTTATAAGGTCTAAAGTGATTAATCCACTCCAGCATTCCAATCTCCCTATCTCCCTAAGCCTTTGAATCCCTTCTACATTAAAAGATCAGGCGTTTCCAGTTCCCTCACAGTGAACCTTCTTTTGATCCATATTTTGGCTAACCAAGCAAATAAACGACAAGAACATTTTTTAACTCCCCGAGCTGCAACACTAAATGCAGGATCCCTATTTAGTGGGCACATATCAATAAATTCAGCCTGGTCCAACTTTATGTTCCTTCCACTGTTATCTCACACCCTTAATATCCATTCCCATGCTTGTTCTCCAGATTTCTGCTTATATAAATTAGAAAACTCAAGCAGTTCTTCTGGAGTATAGTGCACCTCCTCATGGGTCACATTCTGCATCTCACCTCTGGGGGCCTGCTGGGACTTTTGTTATAAGTCTAGAAGCAAACAGGGATGTTAGGGGTAGGTCCTGGGGAGAATCAGCATTGTCTTGACTGACAACTGCCTCGGGGGAAGCCATCACTGTTTCCTCAGGTAGTGCATGGTTAATCTCCTCAGACAAAGGTGGAAAGGCTGAAGGCGGCGTGGGTCAGGGAGTGGATGCTGCTACCACTGGAGGTGGGGAGGCTGTTTCTTCTGGCAAAAAAAGACTCTTAAGAGTTTATAAGCTCAGTATCCGTAGCTTCATCAGGGTCCTCTCACATGTCCTTATTCCAAATTGCACGGTCCGATTCTTTTCCAATCAATACCCTTACTTTAACAGTAAACACTTGGTGAGACTGAATGTGTACCTTTCGTTGCAGGTCAGCCACTTGCATGAGAAGAGCTTGTGCCTCATTTTCTGCAATTTCAGCCTTTGTCTACAGGAGATAAGACTCTTACTTGGCAATCTTGAAAGACTTAAGGCTCAGTATGTGCTTCTGCAGCCAGGAGTTAGAATCCCTGAGTTCATCCTTTTTCTTTTATCACTTTGTCCAGCAAACTTAGAAGCAACTAAACAACTCCATTATATTACTTGGTACTCCACATATGGACAAAAGTAATATGTATAGAGTCACTAAACTCCTTGCTTCTAATTAGCAGTGAATCAGGAATGCCAAATGCATTTATTTTGCATAACTCTCTAAATAGTTCATGCCATGAACTATTAGTGTTCTCCATACTCTTAGAAGTAGAGTCCTTAGCATTTGGGGGGCTAATCATGTTAAACACCAAACTCCAGAAAATTACAACCCACTAAAGAAATCCATCCTTAAAATTATGTTCTTCTAGAACCACTACTAGTACCAAAATCTGCATTAGTCAAGGTCCTCTAGAGGGACAAGACTAATAAGATAGATGTATATGTAAAAGGGAGTTTATTAAGGAGTCTTCACTCACATGATCATAAGGTGAAGTCCCACCATAGGCTGTCTTCAAGCTGAAGAGCAAAGAAGTCAGTCCAAGTCTCAAAACTTCAAAAGTAGGGAAGCCGAAAGTACAGCCTTCAGTCTGTGGCTGATGTCCCAAGAGCCCCAGGCAAATCACTAGTGTTAAGTCTGAGAGTCTAGAAGCTGAAGAACTTGGAGTCTGGTGTTCAGGGGTAGGAAGCATTCGGCACAGGAGAAAGATGAAGGCCAGAAGACTCTGCAAGTCCGCCCTTCCACCTTCCTGCCATTCTGGAAGCTGATTAGATGGTGCCCAACCAGATTGAGGGTGGGTCTGCCTCTCCCAGTCCACTGACTCAAATGTTAATCTCTTTTGCTAACACCCTTACAGACACACCCAGGAACAGTACTTTGCATCCTTCAATCCAATCAAGTTGACACTCAATATTAATCATCACAGAACCTAAGAATTAAAAGTGAATAGATCCCTCTCAAAATCTGTTTTTGTCTTCCAGCTGTGCCTTCTTGCTAAACCATAGAAACTGCATTTTTTTCATAGCCATACTTCTTGAAAGGCTCCACCCTGAGGCCAGTAATCAATTAGGAGACTGGCAAATGAAAAATCTTACAACGATTGGATCTTTTTCTGTCTGTCTGTGTAATTATATATGTGTAGTTTGTATCATGTTCATAGTTTTTAAAAGCTCCAATTAATTGGCTTAAAGAAAAAATAAGCACTTAGATCAAACATTTTTAAAGGAAAAATAAAAGCTGTAATGCCTTTTAGTTCATGTGACTTTAACCTTTGAGAAATAAAAGCAGCTTTAAAGGTTATTGGCAAAACAAAAATGTCTTCAAAATGTAATCATGTGGTCTAAATTACATGGTCAGATATTGGATCTGCTAAATGTTTTAAGGTTATAAGTTGCTTCTTTGGCTTTTGAAAAATGTTGGACTTGCCTGCTTTACAGTTTGATAAGGCATGGAGTCAGGTGGAGTTAACCATGCCCGTAACTATGCTGGAAAGAGTCAGACCCTATCTGCACCTAGTACATAATTAAAATAACTTGGCAAGTTTTACACCAAAATTAAAAATTACTAAGAATTACCATTATAACATTATTGAGACCACTGAAGATAGATTTACATGCAAGGTGTGTAAGGAAAGTAGAATGTGTTTTTAGTAAAAGATTATAAGAAGGCATGGGAATGTAAATTTTTGCCTCACTTAGAGGGTTAAAGGATTGTTTCAAATTAGATAGAGCAAAAGGTTTGAATAGGTTGTGGACTGTTTGTAAAAATCTTGTAAAATAAATTCTTTGTATGAACATATTGACTAAACTCAAAATGGTATTATTTGGTTTTTCTGTAAATTGACCATTGGAATCAAAGCACACCAAGGTTTTCTTAAGACACTGATCTACTCTTTAACAAAAATTTGTAAAGGGTTATAAAAGGTTTATAAGAATCTCCCCTCATGGTCAAACTGGTTAAGCTTAATATTAAGCTTTAAACTTTTAACATATTTGGTGGCATTCCAAAAATCAAATTTTAGCTTCAAATTTGTCTTTTCTAACCCCTAACTTTTGGACACTATAGAGGGCTCCTGGAGCATCCAAAAGAGAAGTAAACAGGATTATCTGAAGTGTTTAGTTACATGAGATTTCTAAAACTGTAATGTCTGAGTGCATCCTATCATTCATAATTAAGGTTATTATGTTAAGTTATTATAAACCACAGAAATAACCAAATTTCTTTGTTAGTCATGTTTTTGACTGTGACTACCTGAAGACAATTTTGTCATTCACAGACAATGCTTGTCTTGTTTTAATCCTCTTCAAAAGGTGGTTTATAATCAGCTATAAGACCTTGACGGGTGCTCTCAAATGCAGGTTTCTTATTGGAGATTATGACATTCGAATAGAGGAAAATCATTTAGGACTGATGGAGAACTGAAATGTTCATAAATATCAAGCAGAGCTAGAGTTAACTAAATGCACTAAATAAACAGAAGACTAAAGTAATCTTTTTAACATTTTGTTTGAAACACTTTGTTTTTCAGAGTCATGGAAACTTTCATTTTGAGCTATTTACAGCTATTAAGAATTGAATAAGGCATACTCTTGTGAACAAAATTTGGAGCATATTTGTTTCTCTCCGTCTGATTTCCCCAGAACGGGGAAACTATTTGTGAGTATTCTTAACTTATGACAATATAATTATTTGCATAAGAGCAATAAGAATCCATTTTCTTTTGCAACAGGACACAACTGGAGAAGCTGGTTGTTTTACTATGACTTTGACTGGAATAATGTCCTTCCCTATAAGGAATCAAGCAGAGTCAGTAAAAGCCCCTTGGGAAAACTGACCTCATACCTTGTTTACACAGTTCCTGTACAGGGTTCTTAACCTGTGGGAAGTAAAGAATGTAATTTTTTACAGGTCCAGGAGCCCCAAGTTATCTTGTGACCTCAAGAAGAGAGGAATTTACCCAGTTCATAGGTATTTGAGACTAAAACCCATAGCTGGGCTCAGCTTTAAAAATTCTTACCTGAGGTTCCTTATGGACCAGACTTCCATCTGAGCCAATTTAAAAAGCCTATGTGAAAATATTTGTTCTTGCTGCACTTTATGCAAATAATCAGGCCAAATGTAAGACTAAAGTTTATTTTGCAAACAAATCAGTTCTATTATGATTTGTTTTTAGCAAAAATAAGAACTGGAAAGGGAAAATTATGTTTCAAAACTGATCATACACTTGTCATTAAATTCTAGTATCATTAATTGTCTTTAAGTTCTTGTCTGCATTTTAGACTAACACTGCTTATCCTTATGAACCAACCAGTGATCTCTGGCTGCAGCTCAGATGAAACAAAATGGATCAATAATGGAAAATAAGACCAATGGAGATAACCAAGCCAAGACCCATGCACCCAAGTCTTAGCAGGTATAATCACAGCCTCCAGTTATCTGGGCATGTTGGAAGCCTTGGGATTTTTAAACTGTCCTTCCCCCATTGTTTCGTTTTGATCCATGTCTTCTAATAACCCAGTTTGTCTCTTCTCACGTTTAGGCTATCAAACTCCAAAATGGTCAAGCAAATGGGAGCCTCAGACAATGGCTGTCTTTTAACAGGGACCCTTAGACAGGCCTCCAAGGGAGATATGACTGCTGTCTTCCTAAAACAGTGCCCCCTGTCAGCAGGAAGCAGTGAAGATCAGTCATCATCCCCATCCTAATGGCAGTTAGATGTACTTCTTCAGAGGGGAAAATTGATAGTGGCAGGAAACAAATATCTAGGCAGATAGGGGAAAGTCCCTGGTGAAACCCCACCTTCAAGCCAAAGACAGTTTAAAGCCTGAAAGCCAAGCCAGAAGTTAAATCCATGGACCAGATTAGGAGCTTCACTTCCCGTTTGGCACACTTTCCTCTGATTGATCCTCACCCTTCACCTATTTTCATATACCTAATCTTCCCTAATTGATTTTTGTACTCTGTCATGCCCACCTTTGAATAGTGTCTTTGTTTTAACTTTTTTGCATACTCACAAACCAATCAGCATGCACTCCCCAATTCTCAGCCCATAAAAGCCCCGGACCCAGCCACACTGGGGGTAAACCACCTGACATCAGATGGGGGATCACCCTCGCATCCTCTCTCCACTGACAGCTGTTCTGTCACTCAGTAAAGTTTGTCCCTGTCTTCCTCACCCTTCATTCTTCTTGGATGTGGGACAAGAACCTGGGACCCCCTGAACAGCAGGGGCAAAAAGAGGTATATGCTATAGCCCTCCCATCCTTTGCCAGTGCCAGGTGGCATCCCCATGAGACGGGAAACAGCGGCAGGACCAGGCCAGTCTGGGAGCTGCAGGCTGGAGCAGGGCAATGAGAAAAAAGAAGCTGAGACCCTGCTGGCCACATGTTTCCGGCTGTCAAAGCAGGACTGAGCAAAATCCTGCTTCACCAACATAGTGAAACTCCATCTCAAAAAATTAAAAATTAAAAAATAATTAATCTCAAGTATTCCATTTTCTTTTAAAGTTCTCTTCCATGTTATCATAATAAAGTCAATGAAAGTGAGGACCTATTTTTTTTATTTCCCTGAAATCTGAAAACTATTTAAATTTGTTTCTAAGGACAGTACTTATTACCTAAAATTATTTATTGCATGAGGCAAGACACTAGATACTAGGCTAGGGATCAGGATTCTTTGTTACAATTCTCATGGGTATTGACTAGATCACTACCATGTGACTGTGAACTGTCCAGTCAGTCTCCCTAGGCATGATTTTTCCAGAAGGCGAAGCTATGTATTTGGCTTAATGATATCTGGACTCTTTCCTTACTCAAGCTTTCTACAGTATCCTGATTGTTTGATGGAAAGTATCTATTATTTTACTTAAATATATATGACTACTAAAGTGTGTAGACATATTACATACAAGAGAAAAAAGACTTTGATTATATAATTATTACTGCACAGGGGAAAATAACTCCACTTTGAAAAAGATATTCTCTTCATATAGGAAGTTAAGTTTAACCAGTGCCTGACAATGTTACTTTAGTGTGCTTAACTGGATCTTTAGCTGAATATAAGAACTTTTTCTCTATTCAATTTATACCGCAGGAAAATGAGTGTAAAATGCAGATATAATGTTGATAGATATTGTAAAGTTTTTTTACCTGGAATTTTTTTTCCTCAGATGTTTTACTGCACCAATATTGGAAGCTAGAAAACATAGAATGCTTAACTAAAAAACTCACATGTAAATGTCTAGGTAACTAGTCCACAAACATGTACAATATATGTGCCCTTTTAATATTTTACATCAGTCCCAAGAGGCAATAAGGCTGTGACTGTGTTAGCATAAACTTAGGACACGAAGCTCTTACCAAGTTTTAAAATAAAATAACTACATGGTTCTTTTACTAACAGAGAAGTAATCTTACTCAATTTTTTCAACACACACTCAACAGACGGATCACATATATATTCCCCATATGTTTGTAGTTATCCATATTTTAAGAGTTATGCATTTGAAATCATGTGGTAGAGCTTAGCTCATGCCTCTGTGTAATTTTCCCTTTGGTCAGGTATCCAGTTTGATTCTAAATGTTTCCGGAAGATAGAGAAAGGGCAAATAGTGAAGTTATATATATATGTGTGTGTGTGTGTCTGTGTGTGTGCATGTGTGTATAAGTTATGCGTGTGTATGTATATATAAATTATACACACACATATATACTTGTGGGTATATATAGATACACGCGTGCACACACACACACACACACACACATATATATATTCATTGTGTTAAATGAAATATTTTATCTCTGGTAATCAAGTTAGTTCAATCATTTGTACTACAAATAAAACATTCAGATCTTAGGGAACATTATCTAGTCCCTGGTTGGTACTTCATAAATAAAAATGATTTAGAGTCAGCTGACCTATTAGTGAATAACTATTTAACTCTGTAACCCTCCATAATTTATTTAATCATGATTTACTTCAGTTTCTTCAATGAAAAAACTAGTAATTCATTTTAAGAGGCTTGTTGAATGTGTTGAATGTGTTGAAGCATAAATGCAAGACACTAATATACGCCCTTCTCTTGCTTTCTACATTCTTACATACTCAAACATTCAATATCTATCTGTAATCCATTCTTTTAGATTTGATTGAGGATCTTGTTGGAAACATGGTCACTATTTTACAGTAAAATGGGATAAAATCAGGAGAACTTTGGGAGAGCTTTGGGAGCTCCTGGAAGATGACCTATCTCTCCTTAGTGCTAATGTCATCCTCTAAGACACAGCCCACCTTTGTGCTGAGCAAAAATTTCAACACTTGTATACTAATATTTATATATTATTTAAAATACCTAGAGACAATTCCGAAAGTTTCAACTCTGAAAATTTATTCAGATGTCTATCCTTTCCTGAATCACTAAAGATTTTGCCAAGTTCATGACATTTTAACCAAGAAAAAAATTCTGCATAGAATTCTTTTCTTTTGAGATTAATTTTGAAATTCAGGATAAGCAAAGATTCATAGTTCAGTTGTGAAGTAATATTTGATAGCTATAAATGACACAGTTCTCTTCCCTTACAGACTTCAAAGCTTTTTTTAAGAGTAGCCTGTGAATCCTTAGAACATTTTTTTTCTGACAAGAAGCAAATATTATTATCCATATTTTCTCCCTGCGTAAAATATATATATGAAGCTGCCAGGTGCAGTGGCTCATGTCTGTAATCCCAGCACTTTGAGAGACCAGGGTGGGTGGATCACCTGAGGTCAGGAGTTCCAGACTAGCCTGGCCAACATGGGGAAACTCTGTCACTACTAAAAATACAAAAATTAGCCTGGTGGAGTGGCACACACCTGTAATCCCAGCTACTTGGGAGGCTGAGGCAGAAGAATCGCTTGAACCCAGGAGGCGAAGGTCACAGTGAGTTGAGATTGTGCCATTGCACTCCAGTCTGGATGCCAGAGTGAGACTTCCTCTCCAAAAAAAAAAAAAAAAAAGAGGCTATTCTGAGAGCATTTCACAGCTAATAGAAATTGAGAATAAAATTAATGACTTATAATGTCCTCTTTTAAGTACTAAACTATGTTGCATTTCTCAGATTACACATCTAATATCAATAAAAATATTTCAGTACTTTTTGAAATTGTCGTAAAAAAATTCAAAATTTTATAAAATTCCATATTTATTGTCTTAGTGATTGATCTTTACAAATTTTTTCCCTGCTGTTTGTAACGCTCTTAGAAATGATTTTTAATGACATTTCAGAGATAGAAATAAATATAGATTGTTTCAAGGTGTTGTAGAATATATTAATAAATTGGTGGTAAGGATAAAAAAACTTGATTTCTTTATGTTATCTTAATGACTTTCTTTATTTGTTGCAGCTTTCAGCTTTATATTTTTTTACACTCACTTGAAGTAGATAAAAAGGTTAAGTATATTTTTTTCTTGGTAATGAAATATAATTATGTTTTTAACGTGCTTAGTAAAAGAGAAAATGTATATTGAGCAGTTTCTCACCAACTGACAGAACCCTAATTAGTGAGTAAAATTTGTTATTTATTATGGCTTTCTTTTGAGTTAACCTTTAAAAATAATTTTGTCTTACTTTAAATACTTTTGAAGAAATTATTAGATACCTATGGATAATATTATTTTATATTAATTTTCCCTTGTATATATAGAACATATTTGTTTTGCTTAACTGCCCAATGTCAGATATTTTTTCTCTTTCAAATAACATGTTATTTTTGAATCTTGTTCTATGAAGAAATAACTTACCTCAAAATAATCTTAATAATGAAATATCATTGATTTACAGTGAGATAGTCAGTAATATATTAGATCTCAATGACCACTTAGAAAACATATTTTATTTAATGGTCCTGAATGCAAAAGTTATTAATCATGCAGCTATTCTCATTTTTAAAGCATGTCATATTTCCATTATTCATTTCTATGTTCCTTTTGTGTACCAATTAAGAGGATACTACAGATCTTCTCATTTCAAAGTTCAAAGGGCATCAAAATGCAGTCAGTTGCAGCCTTGAATTAATCATTGCTATTTTTAATGCATAAAGATCCTATAACCTTGATCTTACAATCAGTGCCATATCATCTTTCATTAAAGTACCAGATGTTGTCAATTTGTAGTTTGCACATTTAAATAATATACTAATCTAAAATATGCCCTCGTTGAAATTATAAAGAAAACTGATTCCTTATCTGATCACTATTGAATGATAAAAAGGGACTGACAAGTTATTTTAAAGAACACGACAGCATTTTTAATCAGAATTGGTTATTATTATGATATTTCTAGATTTTGTAGTTAAAATAGTTGAGGTCCAACATTTACATTTTCACTAATTGTAGACATTTGGACAAAAGTAATTTCCTATAATGTAGTCCCCCAAATATGAAAATGACAAAAAATGGAGCATGTTGCAAGAAAAATGAAGTATTTTGCAAATTGACAAACTAAAGGCAAAGTGACAACACCCTTGTATAGTTAGTAACATCATTCCAGCATTTTAATGTCTGCCCAATTATTTTATTTTATGATGGATCTTTATGTTCATTAAGGCTGTAATGGGGTGCAAGCCAGTAAGCAAGCCGTATATGCAATCAACATCTAGAAAAAGGATACCTTTGCGGCAAGTACTGGATATAATGACATAAAAGATGCTATTCTGAGCCAAGATGTGTCACTTCCTAACTTCGATATGGATTTTCCTTTTGAGTATCAGTAGTCTTCATTCTCACGTTAAGTTCAGGCTGAGTCATCTTGAAAAAGATTAAACATGGAAGTCTACCAATGTTTCCATGCTGGTCTTTCCCAACCATGCATACACAGTTATGTCCCTCCACTACCCCAACACACACACACACATACACACACACACAGTCACATAGATATATCTCTGTCTCTAACTCGATGGCTACCTGTGTCGGTGTCTATGTCTACCTATATATCTCTGTGTATACAAACATTTCGACGCCAATATAGACTCCTAAAACCTCAAAAGGAGTGTAGCTTGTTTGATGCATTTTGTTTACCTGTTTTCTTTTGCATGTCCAAGCAACTGAACAGGCTCAACTCTGTGAGGCCAAGTGGTTTGCAAAGAGATGTGGTACTCATTAGTTCACACAAATCATGATCCACAAATTCCTGTTACAAGATTGTTTTTTTGAAGCAGACTGGGACCCTGTGGTTGTCATAAACTTCCTGGGCTGGGACAGCTGACCAGAAGGGAATTGCTTTTGAGAACAGCCTCTTAGTTGACTGCACTGCAGAACTGCTTCAACATGCCAACTGTTCCCTCACAGGTTGCCCAAGCAGTTTCTACTGGCCTGAAAGGTATTTTTTGTCCATCCCTGAAAGCACAGTGAGGGAGAAACCTGGAAGAGCTGCGTGGCATTGCTAACAAAGAGCAAACTTTCTAGTACAGCTGAATGATTTCAGTGACCCTCTCAACACTGTTTCCTATTTTGCTGTCAAGACACTCACTACATGGTGTAAAGTACTGTTGGGACATGACAGACTCATCATGTTCAATTTTCCTAAGAATTGAGAACCATAGGTGAGTGACAGATCTACTTTGTTTTATTAAACAATAATTTTATAAAATAGAAACCATGCCTTTCTCTTTTAACAGAAATAGGAATACACACACACACACATATATATGTGTGTGTATATATATATATATTCTTTTTATGCCAAAATGGTGCTAGGTGTGAGATTCTAAAGGGCATTCCCTTTTTGAGATGCTGGACTTGCTAATCTGTCAAAGCAAGTAACTAATGTGCTGCTCAGGCATCTGCAGAGTTTATTCTTCATTATGTGGAACACTGAGCAATTGCATTGGGAAGACTCAGAAATGCCAGGGTCATTACCATCTGGAAAAAGCACAGGAAAAGTGCCTACTGGCTATGATGCTGAAGAGTTGGATTATTGGAAAACTCAGTAATGGGCAGACCCCTATGCTTATATCCACTGGAAAAAGGGTCTGTCAATTCGAGCAAAATAATGGTGCAAGTTATGGGATGAAAAAATATGTTTTCCAATATTTATTGTGAAATTTTTATTTCATATTGAGAATTATTTTTAAATGTAGTACAATTTCAATCCTTTTCTCAGTAGCTCTCTCCCTGAAAATATTCCAGTTTCATTGTGTTATTTCATTCACTTTGTTTTTACTTGTTTATATAGAACTCTGATTTGCTGCTAAGTTGGTAAAAATAACCTATTGCTCTAAGTTCAATGGAAATATCCACATTCAAGAGGTATAGAATAATATGTACACAACTATTTAGAAGTAAATTTAAAAGCATTACTGTACATATTTTAAACAAGAAAAATACAACTAAAATAATTAATATAAACAGAAAAAATATCAGGAAAAGCTGAGCATATTTTTAATATGGTCCTAAAAGAATGCTCTTAAAATGAGTACAAAAAGCATATACAGATTAAATCTGTTACAAATCTCAAACTAAGCCTACTCATTAAACTAGACCTAGGCTCATAAAGATATTATCAAAAATTTGGATCAAAAATAGAGAAATTAGCTAGTATAAAGTAACATTTCAAAATTACAGAGTTGGTCAAAAACGAAAAATTCATAGTAATTTTCTTTGTTCATTTGGTAATTACTGTCCTATCTGTATTTACTCTTCTCATATAATTTTAGGACGGAGAGTCATTGCTACTGACTCTATATTTATTGCTATATTCATATCCAATGTTAAGGTTCAGTGCTTCTGAGATTTCGTATTTTTATTGATGCCTAATTAATTCACATATATAAGTACTAACATAGTTTTGCAATGCAGTTGTTTTATTGCTTGCTTGATTGAGAGAGAAAGAGAGATGGCTCAGATAATCACAGGCCTTGAAGTCCCTCTGCTCTAGACAATAAGGATAATATATTTGTATCTCCTTGACCTGATGTTTAAAATTCTATTTTTTCATTTTTTATTGACTATTAATGCTTATTAAGTTTATAATATGTGTGAATAGATTTCCATGGCACAGATTACCATATTTTATAGAAAAAAAAATCTACTTTCTCTGTTAGAAGACCTGGAGTTGACAGTGATACTTTTGGTAGGAAGACAGAAAAATGATGCTTTGAAGAATTAACCCTTATTTGTCATGTATTAATGCTAGTATCACGGATGATCAACACATGCCATGGCTTTGAATAATAAATTAAACGTAAAAAATGATTACTTGCACTGATACAATTATATATGAATTTTTCCAGCCAAAGATCAATATGTAGTTGAGGTATGAGTAGTATACCATCTCCTCATGCATCAAACACACACAGACTCTCCGCACAAAAAAATTGTTAGTGACATTTGTCTTTGCCTTGAAGGAATCAATAATTAATTGGTTTCACAGCTTCATTAACCTCTTTTAGTACTTCAGGAAAGTACATGTAGTCTTTTGGAGGTTGATAAAGGAAATCTGCATGGGTGAAACAAACAAGCAAACAGCAAGACCCTGAAGTAGAATTACAATCCAAGTGCAATCCCGTCCCCTTCTCTGCTTTAGTTTGTTTCAGTGACTCTATGACCACGTAAAGTATTATACGGTTTATTTATTTATTTTGTTTATTGTCCCTCCTTTTAAACTAGAGTATGAGCTCCAGGACGCAAGGGTTTTTGTTTGTTTTGTTTGATATTATATCTCCAGGGCTTATATCAGTTCCTGGCACACAAGAGAAGCTTAATATCAATTTATTGAGTGTAGGAAGAAACAAAATGCTTCACATGTTTTTCTTTCTACCTAGATAACATAAGAAGTGCCATGACTCTAATCAACTAATACTATATGGTAATTAGGTCCATCAGTATTCAATTGTGTAAAACTGTCAGCTGTTGTTTGCAATATGAAGATGTGTAAACAGGGGATCCTTTCTCCAGAAACTGTAATATAGTTTATCCAGAAACCAGAGAATCACAAGATGGAAAATGACGTTGGTGAACCGTGGATTGCAGGGAATAAATGAAGAAAAGGGATTTGGAAAGGATGGTCAGACTCCTTAGGACGAGAATGCCAATTCCTACTAAGTTGCTTTTCTGCTTGCCTTCTTTTGATCTTCAAAGGCATGTTGCTTGCGTGTTTACAGGACTTGACATTACCATAGGGAAATACTCAACACAGAGACAAATCCCATATGTTTCTTCTATTGATTCATTCTTGCAAGAAATGAGGTGGTGAGAACATCATTTCTAGCTCTGTCAACCATCTCCCACTTTCCCTCTTGCTCTGTGAACCATTGCTTTATTGTCTCAATCCCCTACTTTCTCCCTGACAAGCAAGAGTGAATTTGTAAATAATTCCGATATTATTCTATGGAAACAGTCTACATGTACAAATCGCTAGAAACTCTCCCTTTTCTTTTTGGAAAGTTGTTTCTAAATTTGAATCCGTTCATTCAATTCAGCTTCTGGTAGGTGAAGTAGTGGAATTAGGTGGATATAACAGCATTACCAAAATATAATTAGAAACAGGACACGTGGGGTCCCAGTTTTGCGGTCTGATGATGAGTCATTGTCATGTGTCGGGAACACCAAAAAAAGGATGATCTAATAGAATTGAAGCTGTACTGAGCAACAGCTGTAGTGAGCTGCTATTCAATTACATTTATCATTATTTTTCTTCTATATTTCTTTCCATTTGCTAATGCCTTGTAAGGATTATGGGTGGCTGGGTGGTATTACGCATTTTCTTTGTTCTTATAAAATGTTTAAAAATGAATAACATGTTGGAAAATGCCAAGTGTGAAGTTTAAGTTTAAATATTATCCCTTCATTTTATATTTGCTAACTGAGTTTATACATTCGATCAATTTTCTGAGCAACTAAAACAGGCCAGGTACTTATTAGGTACTAATTCTATTTGGATGGCAGGGGATAGAGAAAATAAAATAAAACACACAAAAATATGCTAGCATGAAAGTAAAATAAGGTGTTGGGATTGAGAATTACTGAATACTACCCTAGATTTGGAGGTCATGTCAGAAAAAAACATTCTGCTAGTGAAGGGAGGTGTGCTTTGTATGGCAAAACCTGAATGACAAGGATGAGCCAGTCTTCTGAAGATCTAGGAGACACTTTCAAGACAGAGGACACTAAGGTAGAGTGAGTTCACGCATATCAGCCAACAAAGGGAAAGCAGATGTATCTAGTGTGTGGTGAGTGTGGCGGTCACTATTGAAAGTGATAGGAAATTGTTGGGGTGGAGAGGCAAGGTCTACATAGTGGAGAACATTGTGGCATCAAATATTTTTTTTTTTTTTTTTTGAGACGGAGTCTCGCTCTGTCGCCCAGGCTGGAGTGCGGTGGCGCGATCTCGGCTCACTGCAAGCTCCGCCTCCCGGGTTCCCGCCATTCTCCTGCCTCAGCCTCCCGAGTAGCTGGGACCACAGGCGCCGCCACCTCGCCCGGCTAATTTTTTTTTTGTATTTTTAGTAGAGACGGGGTTTCACCGTGGTCTCGATCTCCTGACCTTGTGATCCGCCCGCCTCAGCCTCCCAAAGTGCTGGGATTATAGGCGTGAGCCACCGCGCCCGGCCTGCATCAAATATTTTTTATGTTCAAGGCTAGAGAGTTTGATTTCTTCTTTCTATAAGTCTATGATTGTGCAGAACCAGTTGGGATTCTTAGGATTTAGCTAATCTTTATAGCCTCTTCATTATAGTAAATTGACTGATTAAGTAACATCTTAGATAAAGATTACTAGAGACTCTGACCCAGAGGGAATTTTCATATTTAATTTCTGATATATCTGTACTCTTGAGATCACAGAATAAAATACCTAAAACTAAACTAAAATAGATACAATGGTAGGGTCGAATAACACAAGTTAGAGTAGGCTGCACAGGTCTTGACTGACAGTATTCCAAACGATGATGCAATAAGGAGAGAAGATTAGAAGACAGATAGGTACAAAAATGATAGATAGATATTTGGATGGATGGATAGATAGATAGATAGATAGATAGATAATAGACCTGCCACACTCATTAAGTTGCACATTAAGACATAAGATGTCTTCAGGACTGGTCTTTCTCTTGACTACCTTATCTTCATCTTTCTCTTGACTAAATTCTGAGCAGGCAAAAACTATTGTGGGGCTTAGAGAATATTGTGCTCAATAGGACAACTTATCTGACCTCTAAAAGAATGAGTAATATAGATATTTTAGTCCCAATTACTGTCTAGTTAAATTAAACAAAACTCTTCTATAAAGCAGAATGCAGTAAATAGTGTTTTATAATCTGAATGTGACATAGTTTCTATAACTTTTTATTCTTTCTTAAAACACTTATTTCTCATTTTGTACATTGTCTTGACAAAAAGGACTATGAACTCTAAACATGACAGTTGATTTTCTTAAAATTCTCAGTGTTCTGCTAGTAATCTAGGTCCAGTCTATCATTTTGAAAAAAGAGTGATGCTAATTAAAATAAATCTGAAAAGCTTTAAGAAAATATCAAATCAAGGTAAAAGAACACTAGCAATGGATGAAGAAAGATGGAGAGAATTATAGTAACCAGTTTGACCATGTGATAAACAAAGGCTGCCATATTGGTCCAGATAGTTTGCTTTCAACTCAGAGAACATCAAATTGTAGACTGCAATAAAATGAAATGATGCCTGTAAAATATACTAATGTGGTAACTAGTGTCAAAAACTGACATTTATTAAGGTTTCAGCATTCATACCTTTATACTCTTGGAGTGCATCGTGCATGCACATTGTAATGTGAACTTTAATTAATAAATTATGTAAAAGGTAATTGCAAAGTTTTTATGCTTAGCCATTTCCACACTGTTCAGTTATCCATAAACATTCTTAGAAGAATTTAAAGTCTTATTTCAAGTATTTTGTTTTTATTTGGTATATGAATATCATTCTGCATAAACTTGAATTTGAAGTTCATATTAAACTTTTCCTGTTGTTGTTTATAAATGTATGTTTCTTTAGGTGTAAATTTACATATAAATTGAAACAAAAATAAAACTTCTCCAAAACAGAAATCTCCTGCTATAACTCAATGTTTATCTTCCTGTATTATGTTTAAGCCAAGACAAATTGAAACAAACAATTCTTTCTTAATAGTACATTATAAACCCTCCCCCAAAAATTCATGACAAAGGCTTATCTAGTCTAAACTCATTTGTATTTGACCGAGTGAAACTCATTTAGATTATGTCTATCATGCTCTTTTTAAATTACGAGATTCAACTTTGTAGTGTAACATGGGCGTTTTAAAATATTAAACCCATTTTGTAATTTAAATGTTATTCTAGCCATCAGTTAAACACAATGTCTAGGTTAAAATGAATAATTTTAGGTGAATTTTCTTTTTTATTTGTACGTTCTTACATGACAGTTTAAGTATCTTTAATTTTTTATAATCATTCTGATTTACAAATGAAGACATTTTCACTATGTGATACAATTATCTTTCAAACTGAAGTACATGCAATCCCAGACCCCTTTTCTGCTCTCGAAAAATGCATTTGAATAAATTTGTTTGCATAATAATTTAACAGAAACTAGGAAAAGAAAAGAAAATTAGTGTGAGAGACATGATTAAGGATCCCTGAGAGATTTCTGCATGATTTTACACCAAGATTTCTTCTAAATGGATGAATAATCAAGATTCCAGGTTTGTAAATCACATTAAGCTGCCTAGGTAATGCTTCAATTTCTGCCTCCAGGTACAGTTGAAAGGTTTTTGGTTTGGTTTGGTTTGGTTTGGTTTGCCAGAATGAACTGTGTTGGACTCCTAGGTTTTGACCTTCAATTTGTGTGATTTGGGCTGAATTATGTATTCTGTTTAAGCCTCAGTTTACTTATGAGTAAAAGTACAGGTGTTAACATAAAAGTTGTAACAATTGTGAAAAACTGTAAGATTACCTGGGACATATCTGTGTGCAAGAAAAGTTAATTTCTTTTTAATCCTTTTCTCTTCTTCTCTACTTAATCATTTCCAAAACAATTTCCTACCCTTCGACCCCAACATTAGGATAATAATGTGCCCATACATTAATGTTTTTCTCCTGAAGCCTAATTCTACTTCCATAGTCCCAGTTTCAAAATATCACACCACCATTGACCCAACCTAAGTCAGAACTCCTTGATGACATTTTGACTCCTCAGCCTCCCTTGAGCAGCATTTATGAGGTCCCCATATTCTGTCAATGCTATGTTTTTCCTATCTTTCAAATCCCTCTCACCATTTAAGCTGCCCTTTCCCAAGTCTAGAATCTCTTTTTTTTTTTTTCCTGTATCCTTTAGACATATTTGGCTGCTATATACACAATCTTATTTTGATGAATGGCTCAAAGGGATTTTTTAAAGTGTAGTATTGATTATCAAGTTAAAATCGTCAACGTTTTTATCACTCTGTTTTAAAATCAGAGCTATTTAGCATGACATGAAAAGCTTTTTTTTAAATTAAACTTGGCTTATCATTTTCACATTGTCTTATGCTATGTTTTCATTTTAAAATAATGAAAGGTAGTTGTCCAATGTCACAGTGTTTCTCACAGTATCTGTCTCTTTAGAGGCACAGGGCTCTTCTTTATGAGGAATCCACCTTGGCTTCCTCCAACCTCACTCGTAACCCTGACAACAACTCCTCACTCTCTCCTGTCCCTCAAGGTTGAGTCTAGGCAACAGTCATCTCAAGAAGCAACTGAGCCACAGCCGCTCTCTTCACCCTTCCAAGTCTGTTTTAAATGCCATTTGTACAAATAGTTCATTGCAATAGTCATCCTTGATGTACTTGTCTATCTTCCTAGAAATATACTTATTGATATACACTGCTTTAAATTCAACTTAGTATTATGAGAGCATATAAGACTATAAAAACAGTAGCTGTCATTAGATCTCGCATTCGAGGATTGGGGGGAGTGACGATATGATATTAGTACTGGCAGTTTTATACACAGCCCACCATTTACACTAAGATTCAGAATACTCTTGAAGATGGCAGGGAGTTAAAGATGCAATGCTTCTCACAGAAATAACATTGTGGTATGGTCTGAATGTACTACCCATAGAATTCATATGTTGACACCTAATTACCAGGGTGATAATATTAGAAAGTGGGGTCTTTGGGAGGTGATTAGGTCGTGAGGGCAAAGCCTTCAAAAATGGAATTAGTGCTCTTACAAAGCAAAGTCCTGGGGGAGTTTGTTTGCCCTCTTCCCTCCTACCATGTGAGGACACAGTAAGAAGGTGATATCTATGAGAAAGGAGCCCTCACCAGACACCGCATCTGCTGGTGCCTTGATTTTGGACTTCCCAATCTCCAGAATTACAAGCAATACATGTCTATTGTTTAACAACTACCTAGGGGCTGGGTGCAGTGGCTCACTCCTGTAATCCCAACACTTTAAGAGGCCGAGGTGGGCTGATCACTTGAGGCCAGCACGTTTGAGACCAACCTGGGTAACATGGCAAAACCCCATCTCTACTAAAAATATGAAAATTAGCTGGATATGGTTGTGCGCACCTGTGTACCAGCTACTTGGGAGGCTGAGGTGGGAGGATCACCTGAGGCTGGGTTGCAGAGGTTGCAAGTGAGCGAAGATGGCACCACTACACTCCAGCCTGGGTGACAGAGTGAGACTGTGTCTCAAAAAAAAAAAAAAAAAAAAAAAAGAAAAGAAAAGAAAGAAAGAAAATTGCCTAGCGTAAGGTTTTTGGTATAGCCACCAAAATATACTAAGATATGCTGTAACTGTTGAGATCTTACATATTTTCACATTTTTATGAAGATAAGTGTTTTTTAAAAATATTATTTTAATCCAACTGTAATAATCCTAATAATCCTTGAGCATTCTTTAATATCCCAATAAAGGAAAAAATCACCGAATCAATGTGTTTTTTATTCTTGAAAAACATATGAAATAGAAGAAAACCTACAGGTATTGCTATTAATTGAGTTCCTACACTTCAGTGAATGTCTGTACTTCTGGAAATCAGCACAATAATAACAAACTAACACTCACTTAACTAACTCTTCCAACCTCCTTTTCCTGATGTTCTACACAGATGAGCAGAAGTGTGCTACTTAATACCTCATAAATGCCTTTTTCATTAATGTGTCTTATAATTAAAATTTAAAATACTTATCTCACATTTATCCTTATGTACGTGGAATGTCATAAAACTAATAACATTTAATATTTAGAAAAACAATGTAAAATTTGTTTTATACAATTTATATTTACTGTGATATATTCTTCATGCTTCATATCTGTGGAAACATTAACCTAGTTGGGCCAAATGTAAACTAAGTATTTGTCTCCAAAAGAATGAAGTGTGAAAACTATAGGCAAAATATGTATATAGACCTGTAATACCAGGACACCACACTCCAAATAAACAATGTGAGCAGTGAAGAGCCATCAAAATGAGTAGTTAGGAGTAGCAAAAATAACCCTTGCGATGTAAGAATATTGGTCTGGACTTTCTGTTGAATAATGATTAGCAGAAGGTTAATCTGGGAGTCAGACTTCCAGTAGGAGCTGGTTGTGAAATTCTTGGATGGAGGTAACAACAATTTGAATTAGAATAACAGTTGTAATTGAGGAGAATGATCAGGAAGATTGACATGAGAGCCATTTCCATTCATTTGGCATATCTTCATTAATCTTGGTAATTTACCAACATGTAACCTTTGGGAAGTTATTTAACCTTTCTATGTGTTATTTTTCTCATCTGTAAAAACATATTATAGTGACATTGACTTCATAAATTTATTAATATTAAATGAATGAATGCATATAGAATGGTTTAAGTGCAAATACATATAAGAGATGACGATGGTGATGATGATGATAAAGCATGAACAGTTTTTGCAAACACGAATTAGAAGTGAAATGTGAGAACCGCCCCCACAACATTGCGCGCGCGCGCACACACACACACACACACACAGTCAGAGAGAGAGAGAGAGAAACAGAAAAAGAAATTAAGTTAAAACATCTTTGTTTTTAGGCGATTTGTGTTGCAACTTATGAGAATTATTAAAAATAGTAGTAAGTGGGTGGTTGAAAATGGGTAAGTGGAGATAGAAAAATTGTTAGTGATTGGAGGTGTAAGTTTATATAGGAGAGAAATAGAGAAATTATAGGGAAAATAATCACTGCAGTTTAATATCTGGAAAAGAGAAAATGAGCAAGAATCATATATTAAGACATTGTGATGGAAGGAAAAAATGAAGGAAGAAATGCCCTCAATGAAGATGGGAACAAAATAGAGGTCCCAGGATAGTAAAATAATATAAAGGCTAAACTACTAAGAGTCACTTCGTATCTAATGAAGGGATGTGCAAATTCTATGAAATTTTCCACATCATTATTGACATCAAAATGTCCCTAAATGTGTGATTTTTGTACCATGTGTTTGTAGACTATGGATATTGGAAGTTACATCTACTAGAGAACGATTACTAATATTAGCAAAATTGGGGTGGTTTTAACTTATTATAATAAGATGATTTTCCAATCTTGTTATTTACAGTTGCAAATACTATCAAGCTATCTGATTTTGTAAGTATTAAAACCCAAATTGATTTATTGGATTGCACTTAAGTCAATGAGTGGGCATGCCTCTAGCCAGCTTGCTTTCTGTATGTTCAGGTAATCTCCATTTAACAACTCCAGCAGAAAGACAATATCTTGCTTTTATTATTCATTTATCAAACCTAATATACTACTACCCCCCAAATATTGTAGCTTAAAACAAGAAGGAATTTATTATATCTTAGAATTTTCTAGGTTACACATTTAGGCAAGCATTTTCTATTAACAAGAAAGTTTATAGAAAGTTGTGTCAACATAGGTTATTTGGTAGTATTCAGCTGACTGGTCCCCTCATCTGGAGAAGGCAAGATGAGTTCATGCACATATCTGCTGTTTTTGTGGAGATGGCTAGGAGGCATGATGTTAGAATTGGACTGGCATTTGGGTGCTTCCATGTGGAATATCTATGTGGTTGGGGCTCCTCCTTCCATTACAATGTCTTAACATATTATTCTTAAGATACTATTCAGGGTAATTGGCCTTCTTATATGGTCTTATATGGTTCCAGGTAAACAATGGGGAAACCGTCAGTTCTCCTGAAGCCTAGGCCCCAAATTGGCAGAGCATCACCTCTATTGTATTTGATTGGTCAAGCAAGTCACTAAGGCCAGCCCAGAGTCAAGAGAATGGAAATTAAATTCCACTTCTCAGTGGGCAGAGTAGCAAAGTATTTGTGACTATTTTCAATCCACTCTATTTAGAAAACATCCTGACTGACTCTGTTTCTGCCTCTGTCATATTCTCAGGTGGATGAAAACAGGTTATTCACCAACAGATCTAAAAGACAGGAGAATGAAAAGAGGTGCTGTGTTAAACAGTTACAGTACTAATGTAGAAGTATATTAGTCCATGTTCACACTACTATGAAGAAATACCCAGGACTGGGTAATTTATAAAGAAAAAGAGGTTTAATGGACTCACAGTTTCACATGGCTGGGGAGGCCTCACAATCATGGTGGAAGGTGAAGGAGGAACAAAGGCACATCTTACATGGTGGCAGGCAAGAAAGTGTGTGAATGCAGGGAAACTACCCTTTATCAAACCATCAGCTCTTGTGAGACTTATTATCATAAGAACAGCATAGGAAACTTCCTCTCCCACGATTCAATTAACACCTACTGGGTCCCTCATGTGGAGATTATGGGAGCTACAATTCAAGATGAGACTTGGGACATATGATATGGGACATAACAAAACCGTATCAATAGACATCATCCACCAACAGGCTAATCATCTAAGTATCAATCTTCTTGCTAAAAATTTTAGAAAATAAAAAGTAAGTTATTTGGTTGCAAACTTTCTGAAAATATAAATATAGTGATTTTTTTTCTGTTCTACTTTTGACAATGTACTTGATTAGGTAGCCTAAATCTGAAAAAATAAAAAAATAAAAAAATAAAATGTTTCAATATTAATACCGAGGATGTTCTATTTGTAAGTTATTTTGTTAGGCTCTCTTCTGTTTTGGCACAAATAGGCCAATGTCAATGAGAAAAATAAAGACAGGTAGAGACAAAGAAGAAAGCTAAACTAGTAAGAGTCACTTCGTATCTAATGAAGGAATGTGCAAATTCCATGAAATTCATAAAGACTATGAAGTTAAAAGACCAATATGATTTATTTTAGACATACACTTGTCCATTTTTTTCAGAAAGAAACAAAATTTTCACTGACTTTTTGCAATAATGCTTATAAATTAAAGGCAGTAGTGACATATTTGGTTAGAAGTTTATGGATATACATGACTGATCAACCAATGAAAACTATTTCATAAGGACTAAGAATTAATGAGAAAGAAATGGAAATACAATAGTTATGAAGAAAGTGGCACTGTGGATTTGACATTTATAATGGATTAGCTGTTAATTTTTCCTCTTCTATATGTTACTTTAATAAGATTTGTCAGACCACTGTACAATTTATCTTTCTGCACATTTCTCTTACAGATGATGGATCACTGCATATTATAAACCAAATTTTCAAATACAATGAAGAAGAGACTTGCTCCCAGCACTAGATGCATATAAAATAATGGCATTTGTAAGGTTATAATCATGCCACCAATACTCTACTATTCTTTTTCCAAAAATATGTTTATAATCAGGGCTTGACTACCAGTTAAATTGTTAGTTTTTTGCTGTTGGTGGTAGTTCATATGTAAAACAGGTACTTTATGCACTTTTTTCTTTCCCCCTTTAATTTTCTCACATTCTTTTCTACCTTCTTCCATGACCCTTAATTCCTTACTGATCTTTCTATTTCTCTATGTATGTCTCAGCTGGCTTCGTGCCCCCTTTTTTCTGTTTTTGTATCTTCTTCTTTGTCTCTATCTGTCTTTATTTCTCTCATTGACACTGGCCTACTTGTGCCAAAACAGAAGAGAGCCTAACAAAAGAACTTACAAATAGAACATCCTCGGTAGATTCAGTAGATGTTTATTGGGTCAATGTCCATATAGGATTCAGGGCAAGACAAGATTGCTGGATCTGCAATTTATAAGGCTAAAATCAGATGGGCCAGAGATACTGTGAGCTTTCATTTTTAGTATTTCAATACTGTATTAGTCAGGGTTTGCCAGAGAAACAGACCGATAGGATATATATAGTCTGAAAGGAAAATAAATCTTGGGACCCCCAAATCGCTAAATCAAAGGGAAAGTCAAGCTGGGAACTGCCTGCCTCCATTTTATTCCTAAATAAGATAGCTATTATACAAAGACGAAAAAGAAAAAAACGAAAGCTACATACCTGCCTCACAATTTGCCCACAAGGAAATTCCTCATAGCCAAAGGACAGACAGAACTCAAAATCATCCCTCTGCTCATCTGAGACAAATGCATATCTGCCAGCTTCCTCTGCCCTATTGCTTCACTAAGCCAGACTAAGGCAAAAGTGATTATTCCTCTGCCCTCCTCTATGTAAATTGTGTATTCAGCGAAAGGCTAATCAGAGACTCAAAAGAGTGCAACCAATTGCCTCTTATCTACCTGTAACCTGGAAGCCCCCTTCCCTGCTTCAAGTTGTCCTGCCTTTCCTGTCCTAACTAATGTACATCTTACACCTATTGATTGATGCCTCATGTCTCCCTAAAATGTACAAAACCAAGCTGTGCCCTGACCACCTTGGGCACATGTCAGGACCTCTGAGGCTGTGTCACAGTCATGTCCTTAACCTTGGTAAAATAGACTTTCTAAATTGATTGAGATCTGTCTCAGATATTGTTGGGTTCACAATATACATACAGTCATATCTTAGTATCCACAGGGATTGGTACCAGGACACCATGCCCCATGGATACCAAAATTTGTGGATGCTCAAGTCTCTTATATAAAATGATGTTGTATTTTCATATAACCTATGTAAATCCTGCTATATACTTTAAATCATCTTTAGATGACTAATAGTACCCATATAATCTAAGTGTTATGTAAATAGATGCCATACCGTATTTTAAAATTTTGTATTATATTTTACTATTTCATTCTTACAAATTTTCTGAATAGTTTTGATCTGTGGTTGGTCGGGTTCATAAATATGGAACTCATGGGTACAGAAGACAAACTGCATATAAGAGGAGATTTATTATGAGAATTTGCTCATGTACTTATGAAGGCGAAGAAGTCCCATGATATTCTAACTTCCGGAGACTCAGGAAACAGCCAGGGGCATAATTCCATTTGAGGCCAAAGGCCTGAGAACTGTGCCATAGAATTCAAAGGCCAGAGAACCAGGAGCTCTCGTGTCCAAGGGCAGGGAAAAGGGAACGTTCCAGCTCAAGGAGAGAGATAATTTGTCCTTTCTTCACTTCTTTTTTCTATTCTGTCCCTCGGTGGCCTGGATGATTCCAGCCATATTGGCAAAGGCAGATCATCTTTACTCAGTCTACCGATTCAAATACTATTCTCTTCTGGAAACACCTTCACAGGCACATCCAAAAATATATATATATATTTTTACCAGCTATCTGCACATCCCTTAGCTCGCTCAGGTTGAAACATAGAGTTAGCCATCACAAAGACCAATATACCAATATACCTTTCGGCATGGGTCAATGTTATGAATGTTTATAACCGGACCTGTCACTATCTCTTCGTTCAGGAATTAATCCTCTATCCTCTCCTTCATTCTATTCTTTCCCAAATAAAGATACCATCCTAATTAGCCAACATCACACTTTCTCCAGGGGTGAAATAATCTTGTCTACTACACAGTAACAAATATATATGGGCCACAAAGCTCAATTTTTCAGCTCGTTTTTAGGTTTCAATAAAAATGACATGATTCTAGGTTTCTATAAAAATGACATGACCATTCTTTACTATTATTATTTTAGAGATAATGTCTTGCTCTTTTGCCCAGGCAGAATGCATTGGCACCATCTCAGCTCAATGCAACCTCAGATTCTGGGCTCAACAAAGCCTTCTTCTTTAGCCTCCCAATGTGCTGGGATTACAGGCATGAGACATTGCATCCAACCATCATTTATTATTAACTGAAATTTCCCCTTTATTCTTGGACCTGGGACCCCAATAGAACAATTTTTCTCTTGTTGTAGAGAATCATCAGGAAAACTTCGAAATGAGAAAAACAAATATTGAAAATTTAGTGTTATCAGTTGTCTATCTAAAACATTAACATAGTGCACTTTAAATTATATATATATGTACCTATAATATCTCCAATTTTAATTAATTTATTTATAGTATTTTAAGGAGCTATATTGAATAATAAAGCATGTATTTGTATAGGTATAATGAAATAGAAAGGAAAACAAGTTTATATCAACCTTTAAATTCACTCCTACTACCAAATTATTTTTCTATTTTATGAAATTAAAATCAAATACTTCTATTGATTGTAATCTTTGTCATTGATAAGTAATTCACTTAGAATAATTATTTCATTAAGAATGCTTACATTTATCAGATGTATAACATTTAAAAAACCGTAAGTGTACTACAAATTTACATATTTATGCCACATCTTATTTAAGAGAAGTTTTAAGGTTTATTACTGTAAGATAAAATAAAACAGACAATGAATAGATGATGAGGTCAATAAGACAGACAAATGAGGTTTGGACTAGGTCAACTTTTCCAACATATTTATTTGCTAGTTGTGGATTTTGCCAAAGGAAAAAAATGTTTAACCATGCCTATATGGAAAATATAACTAACATTTCAAAGAAAATCATATATTCCTGGTCCTAAGACCAAAAATTATTATAGTGACATATTTGCATAAAACACCTTTAACTTATTAAGGAGATGAAGTTTATCGTGTTATTTATTAAACTATCTTTTGATACAGATGTAAAGAAAATCACCTTGTGATAGACACAATTTTATACAGGACATCAAATCCATACATTACAAGTTTGTGGCTCTCCCTTTGTCTTACTCTCCAGGTGTAGAGATAGGTGAATTTAGAATATTGTTTTACATTTTCATAGCTAAAACTTGACAAACCATTTTTCCAGGAAAATGACCAAACGCCAACCACACAAGGCTTTACAAATGCATTTAGGATGTTTATGGTTTCCCTGAAGCCTAGGTTGAATACTCAAGATTATGAGCAGGGGATTCTCAATGAGTCTTATTATGAAAATCAACTGGGAGGACTTAAAAAAATACAGATTTCTTATCTGTCACCCAGGACATATTGAATCAGAATTGGAGGGAGTGGGGGGAAGGGGAGAGTTGAATAAAGAGGCTGAGAGTTTAAATGTTTAGGACATCTACTGGTGAATTTCACGGTCTGTCAGAATCCAGAACTACTAAAGCAGAAATGGCTGCCATTGCTCAGACCATTTTCCATCTGCAAAATAGATGAGACATAATCCAAAAGATAAAAATTATGAGATAAAAGATAATGTGTGTGAAACATTAATAAAGGAAATAATAGATCACATTTATTTGGCTTTTATTACATGCTATGTAGTATGCTAAATCTTAATATCATTTATTTCATAAATTTATTTAAACAAAACATATACAACAGGTATTATTATTGCTATCATTCCCCAACTGTTACATATGACAAAACTAAAGTTTAGAGAGGTTAAGTAACTTGTTCAAGATCTCAGAGTAAGTGAGGGGCGGAGAGTGACTTCACCCCAGATAATCTGATATCAGTAAAATATTTCAGTACAACGTGGAACTGAGTTACATTTTCATGTGGATAATACTTCTCTAGGATGGAGATCTATACTATACAAGGATGTCTCTGCTATGCTAAAGGGTTGTGTTCAGGTGATGGGAAGATTAGTAAAGCTGATTACTTATAACAATAAGCTTGAGGGTATTTTTGGAGAGTAGACAGCTGGGCTTTTGGAACTATGTGTGCATTTATTGGCCTGACATTGAGAATTTTACAAACAAAGCTTTATGATATATCCAATTTGCAAAAACTCAAGTAGCATGTAAGACTTCTCCTATTAGAGAATAAAAACTATGGTTATAGTCAACTGTGTTGTCAGGTTTTTAATCTGGATTCTCTGTTAGACAAAGAAATTTACATATACATTTATAGTGCTCATAAGGTAACTAGACAGAAAATCAGCACACACAAAAAAATGACAAAGTTATTTTATGTACGTTTTAACAAAGGTCACCTGAAACAGAAATTTGTGAATTAATTTTCTGCTGGTACTCTTCCTCACTTCCTTTTCTTCCTGAAATTAATTAATATCAAATTATATCCCCAGTCACAGTAGACAATATTGTCATAAGGCAGTTTTTTGGAACCAGTGTAGAACTCTGATTGTCAGGGTAATGGAGAAGGTCTACATATGAATTATTCAAAGGCTTGTATAATCAGTACGGTATTCAAATTAAACCCAAGAATGTGTAAATGAGGCAATTATTCATAAAAATTATTAACATTTTAATTTTTCAGAGTTCGATGTGACACTTTGCATAGCTTTGCTTAAATATAGGATGGAACACTGCAATTAGAGCCACAGTTCCATACATAAGCATTGGATGAGTGCTTATACAAATCTACAAGTAATATTGTGGAAATGAAATGGAACACTGAAATCAGACCCATAGTTCCATACTTAAGCATTAGACGAGTTTGGATGAATTCTTACAAGTCTCAAAGTGATGCTGTGAAAATAAAAACAAATAAGAAATACTAATAAAAACATTATTGATGATTCCACAAATGTCAACGTGGGTCTGATTATTTAAGTTTACCAATTGTAATCAACCAGATATTTCGAAATCTGAACTTCAGCCCTTGTGAGATTCTCTACCACCAATCCATATTTTTCTCCTTGGAGAATACAGAGACTCCACAAAAAAATTCCATCACAGTTGTCATACACACAAAACGCATACCTCCTTGTATTTAGCATATTGTAGGCATTCTATTTTTAAAAGTGAATGACATTATTCCTCTTATAATATCAAGATACACTATTTTCAGTGGCTTAGCATAGAAATAATGAGACTTTGAAGTAAGGGCAGTAATTAAGTAAGTGAAAATGTTAAAGAGGAGCTGTATTTGAGTGTGAGAAATGACTGAATTTTCTGCAAGAGAAGAACATTAAGATTCAGCAGAATGTCTGCCTTTCTGGATTAAGTAGATTATAACATGACAAAACAATTTAGGAAACTCAAGAAATAAGTCATTTGGGAGTAGAAGTATGGCGTTTGTAAGAGACAAAAAAATGTATTTAGGACAAACTAAGTTCAATATGTTTATGAGAATTTCCCATAGATGGGATCCCCTGAATGCTGGCAGAAATCCTATTGGGGTAATGTTTTATGCTTGGGCATAGACATCCAATAATTTTGGTAGATTAAAAAGTTAGTTTATTCACAGGTGCTGGGTAACAGGATGTCTTTGGGAGGTCATTATTCTGCCTATTACAAGTTTCAGGAAGTGGGTTCAGAAGTTCAAATTTAAGAGTAGGAGGTATTATCGACAAAAGTATCGAATGCTGCGGAGAAGTTAAATATTAGAATGTTTCTGCTACTTTTTTGTCTTTTAGAGATACATTAATCCATGTACAATTGCTTTCAAACATGAAGAAGATTTAGTTAAGCATTGGAGTCAGGATGTGTGAGTGAAACCAGGGATCATGAGCTTAGGGAAGAGAAGACGAGAAGAGCATTCTCCAAAGTAAACTCTGCAAGGTGCTTCAGGATAAGTTAAAAACCAAAGCCCATCACAATGGGGGGAAAACAAAATGTGATATTAAAAGTAAAGTGAATCATTAAGCAACACTTTTAAATCTTCTCTAAAGTTTGAGAATCTTACCAGCTACTGCTGCCCGGCTGTTCACTGAACTGGAGTGGGGACTCCAGCTCAAATACTGTGTTAGAGACACAGCTGTGGCTGGGGGAAGAGGGACAGCCTTCTGAAATGAAATGGACTAGAGATTCTTGAGTATTGGTGTCCTCAAACACCAACTAGCTCAAAAAGCAAGTTCCAGCACTGAAGAATGTATGCATAGACAGCATTTGATGGAAAGAGAAGAATTGCTCTTTCAAGAATGAACATGATAAATAGGTAGAGTTAAATGCTGGGAAACCAAATGTCCCAAATAACTTTCTTTAATTATACTTTGGGAACCAGACAATGTATGAACCATTAGTTATTCTTCTCACAGTTCTTTTTTGGTTATTAAGTTTTCGTTGTTTTTTTGTTTTGTTTTGTTTTGTTTTAGGAAATGTTACTGGAAGAATAAACACATTAGGTTCTTTAAGCTTACTGGCACATTTCTTTCTTGAATTCGATTCTGCCTGAACGGACCAAAAAAACATAATTTGAAAGGTGAAAAATGCTACAACTTGGGGAATAAAGTTTAATTTTGACAAATTTTGCGATTTGTTCTGGAATCACGATCTAGAGGATAAAGATCGATATCTGAGCCACACAAACCCATAAATGAATCTCTGATCACATTTTATTGTGCTGTCATCCCAGTCAAGATATTTGATACATTTTGGCCTCTATATACTTAGACTGTATACATAAGTCTATTGCTCATATATAAGTAGATATAGTAGTCCCAAAACTGATGAAAAATTAGAGAAAATTAATGAAAACACATGACAGTGTCTGCTGCATAGCAGGCATGCAAAGAGAGTAAGCAAAAATAACCACCATAAATGTATTAGACTTCCAGAGTCTTCACAGTACACTTGGACCTCGTCTTAATATTTGGTTGAGGAAATGCATTCATCATATGTATGTCTTTTACTTATTCACCTAAATATTAAAATTTAATTTATTCTATTTAAGGTGGAAAACTTGAATTGAGGTAGGGGTAAAACCCTCTTAGTTAATGAATCTTGTATATTAATTAATATTATTTATTTCCCTTTGGGATGCCATGTATAAGCATTTAACATAAAGAAAAACCCCATTTTAATTCTAATGAAATACTCACAGGCAAATGTTTAAAATAGACTTTTACTTCAAAGTAAAGCACTGCAAGGGGTTAACTTCTTGTGAAAGAACTTGTAAGTGTTGATGATATCATAAATTTTCATGTAATATAAAATGATAATTATCTTTCATTTTCTTCCGAAGATTTAACTTGGCAGTGGAGAAGATTTCCATCCTGAAATGCAAGATTAAAATAATTAAAACAGCCCATTAAATCTAACAATTTTTTAAAGGTCTATTTTTTAAGGTATATAATTTAAACTATAATTTTGTTTTGAAAAGCCATTGGCACCATAACTAATTTGAATTGTCTGACAACATCTACCAGTGGGCAAGGCATGCTTTCGAAAAGTTAGAAATGTGAGTAACACCAGAATACATTCCAGATGCAACTAAAATATTCACTGTCCAGAAATGACTATGCATTTCAAATTTTGTTAATGTATAAATAAATATGCCCTCCTCTGCAATTCTCTCCTACCCAAAATGTTCATATTCCAGTTTGGGATAAGTCTAACACATATAAGATGATATTTAATGCCAAAGAAAAACTGAATGTTTCCCAATTAAAAACACATTTAAAGACAAGCTTGAAAGCAGCATGGTGTAGAAAAAATGACCAGATTTGGAATGGAAGAGAATGAGAGGGAGTCAACTGCAGACTCTACCTTCTCTGAGACCTGGAGAAAGCTGCTTTTCTGGTCTCCATTTCCTCATCATTAAAATCAATAGTAAAGAACTACCTGCCATTATTTCTGTGAGCTTATTTTGTGAAAGTATCTTTTTAGCTACTGTTATTGCACAAATACAAAACATTTTATTTCTGAGTATTTTCTATTGATATATTCAACAGAGAAGGAGGAAAACATTGCATGAAAAAAATTAAAATTGCATGCAATGCAATCAGACAGTCCTGCTGTTAATCTATGATTTACCACTTAGTAGATGACAGACCCTGGGCAAGTCTTTCAAATTTTTAGAATCTTTTTTAGCACATTAGTAAGATGAGCATAATCCTGTCTTCATTGCAAGGTTTTGTGGGAAGTTAATGAAATATTTTCACACGAAACAATAAACATGAATGCCTGCGACAAGGTGGGCATCTCATCAATCTGAGTTTTCAGTCCCTCATTATATATAATTTATGAGAGTAATGTGTTCTCTTTCATATGTATTAACAATCTTCATTATCAAAATTCAAACTTAAGTTTAAGACCAAAAAGGGAAGACGTGAAGGAGAAGTAGGGCAAAACCAAAGAAAGTTTCCTCTCTAACAGTGCTTTTGAAAATTCTTTTCTGACACTTTTTTTTATGCCCTGGTATCTCCTTTCGTAAGAGAAAGATGGCCAGAAATATGGCCTATCAATTAACCATTTTATCTCAGGATCAGAAAATTGGGGCCAAAGCAGGAGAATGATGCTTCTTTTCTTTTTGGTTTGTTTTATAATAGACGTTTAGCAATATAAAATACAGGGAGAAAAGAGAAGTGACATTGCTTAATGAAGGCAATTTTAGGACTTTTAATTATTTTTTCCCTTATGGGTTGTGCACATAGGCAATTGCCAATGGGATATTTTGCCACCCAATAGAGAGCCCCATTGAATGTCAGATATAAGTCAAAGACACACACACACACACACACACACACACACGCAGACACACACACAATCAGCTGTGCAGTCCACTAAGTACAGATTTCCTAATAATTCACAGTAACATCAAGTCTTCTAAATAGCTGGGCCAAATTCCCTCTGGCCAGTTTTACAGCCTCTTGCACTTTGTTAAAGAAGAGTTGATCACATTCACTTTATTTTAATATCGTGAGTACATGTTGTCCCAGCCGACTTCTAACTGTCCCAGTCAAGCCATAAAATGTTTTCTTGTCAATAATCATGTTAAAAATTCTTAATATAGAACAGTAAATTACACTTTTCAGTTTACATTATGAAAGTTTGTATTCATAAGGTTACATGACCTAGATATAAGTGGATAAAAAAAAAACTCCTAACAGACCTTTTAGAAATCTCTATGAAGCAAATTTGATGAAATAACTCAATATTTCATATTAATCACAAGTTAACCTGTGACAGAAAAGCCTCTTCAAAGTCTGCTCAGTCCATGCACCTGGGTGCCCTAAGAATAGCTTATCTTCTCAGAAGGTGTGATAAACTAGGTCAGTTGGTGGGGGGGTGACTTACAGAGACATTTGTGGCCACCACTGAGCTAGGCTTGTTGTCAGGCAGTAGAATCTGGGGTTCTCTATGGAAACACTAAGATGCAGGGCATTTTCATACAAAAGAGTAAAATTCAAAGTCACTGTAACTCTAGGGCCTTGTCTTATTTTATAAAGATGAACATCCTAATTCCCATAACATTGACTTTATGTCTGAAGTTTGAGGCAGTCATATTTGCTAGGGAAACTCACACACACACACACACACACACACACTCTCTCTCTCTCTCTCTCGGTCTGTCAGAAATAATAGATTGAATCTGAATCTACTAAATAAAAATATGTGGAGAAGAAATTAATAATTTCCTTATACAGTACTTTTAGGTTCCCATATTTAATTAGCACATGCCTAGGTTTACAACTGCAGTCCTGGTATGAGAAATCATAACCCTGGAGTGTTACTCCTTTAAATTTTTTGGCCATTGCTTTAAACAACCTTAAATACTGAGTATGTACTATTGGAAAGATAATGTCCCGAAGGATGAACCACTGCTATTTTAAAGATTATTTTGTAAACAGGCGGAGAGAGGCTCCAGGGATTATAGAAATTTAATCCACCTGAGCAATCCTCCTGCTCTATAGCTTCCTGGCCTACAGCCTGTACTTACCAAAACCACGGGTGGAATGCAGCCTCCTCGTTGGTTTAAACCAGGTCTTTCAGACTCCCAACAACTTACAGATGAACCTCAGTGAACTTTCCTCAGGACCATGCTAAAGTCTCCACCTTGCGGGGAGCTATAGCTTCATTATCATAACATGTGACCTGTGTGCTGGCGTGAGGACCCACTATGATTTTGCCACTGGGAAGCCTCCTCTACATGTGATGATGCACCCATTCCCCTCTCCATCACCCCGTAAAACCCTCCTGCCACTTTCCTTCCCGGAGGCACTGCTTTGGAGAATACTCCAGGTCCTCCTTACTTGAGCCAACTATTACAATTTCTACTGACCAAAACTTTTGTTCTCCTGGAGAGTTATTTGTTTCTTGCCCGGAAAATAAACCCTGGTATTTTTCAGGTTTCACTGTGATCTTTAAAGTTCTAATTTAAAGGAAGAAGGGATGTTATAGAGAAGCTAGGGGAACCTTAACTGAGGGGCAAAAGTACCAACATGAGAAATGGAATGACACAGATAGAATTAATTCATTTACCCAACAAAAAGAGTTTGTTAGGTATAGTGTATACTATGAATATCCAGTTCGACGTGGCCCTCTTCACCAAATAGAGAAGAAAGACGAAGAATAATTCTCAAGGAAATGTGAAGAATGCTATGATTGTTATGATCATGGATAATGATGGAAACACTCATCAAGAAAACCTGCATTTGGTTAGAAAAGGCTTCTTGGAAGCAGAGAGAACTACAGGAATACCGAATGCATGAATGAATAGAAGTCAGATAGTACAGGATTGGATTTAGAGTTTCCGGCAGAGCACACTGCATTTGGCAGGGCCTAGTGGTGAGATAAAATGTAATATTCAAAGAACTAAAACCTAAAATCTTTCAGCACGGCTGAGGCAGGAAATGTAAATAGAGAGTGGCATAAGAAGCTAGACAGGAAGGTAGGGGCTAGACTTTGAACATCCCCTGAGCCAGTCAGGAGATGTTTATGTCATCATGATAGAAAGTCACTGCCCAGCTTTAAGCATAGGTGTGATATTTCCTCCTTTGTGTCTTAGAAGAACCAACCTGGTGGCCATTTGTGGACTTCTATGAGGAAGATGATGAATGCTCATTAGCAAAGAGACCAGTTAGTGAGGGATGGTTGTTAAATGAGAAAGAAGAAATGGGAAAGGGCAGAATGTTTTATTCTCAATAAGTTATATTTAAGAGGTGTGAAGGACAGTGCTGGTGACTAAATGAATGGGCATGGTTGCAATAACAGAGAAGGAAAGTCAGTGTCCACCCCATTTTTCTGACCTGAAAACCTGTGGGCAAGGAAATGTCTTCTACATGATTGGTAAAGACAGGAAATAAAGGAGCAGTGTGTACGGGTAGAGAAGAAGATGTGCTCATGATGAGTTAACCTGCTTTTGAAATACCCAAGTGCAGACACAGGTAGCTAGCTGTTTAAGAAAGGAGCTATAGACTTCTATGTACTTGAGTACATAGAAGTGGAAAGATCCTTCAGAGCAAAAGTGTAATTGAGAAGAAAATAGTGGCAAATGTATTGTAAGATGTATAAGACAGGAAGAACACAAGAAGTCTTCCTAAAAAAACAATACTGAGAGAGAAAAATCGAAGATAGAAGGAAAACCAAGGCAACGGGTTATGATTGCTATTAGTGCATTTTAAAAAGGAGGAAGAGGTGGGGCATGGTGACTCATGCCTGTAATCCCAGCACTTTGGGAGGCCAAGGGGGTGGGTCACCTGAAGTCAGGAGTTTGAGACCAGCCTGGCCAATGTGGTAAAACCCCATCTCTACTAAAAATACAAAAATCAGCTGGGTATGGTGGCACATGCCTGTAATCTCAGCTACTTAGGTGGCTGAGGCAGGAGAATCATCTTGAACCTGGGAGATGGAGATTGCAATGAGCTGAGATCGTGCCACTGTACTCCAGCCTGGGCAACACAGTGAGACTCTGTCTCAAGTTAAAAAAAAAAAAAAAGAAGAAGGAGTCAACTGTTGTAGACACTTTTCAAAAGTCTCAGTAAGGTCTGAAATGTCCTGTGTATTACTCATAAGTGAGTCATGGGTAATTCTCCTGACGAGTTTGTAATAGAGTGACAGATGTGGAAGTCACATTCCAGGAAGTTTTACAGAGCAAATTTGATCTGGGTAAGGAGAGAATATAAAAACAAACCACAACAAATAATGTCCACAGTTTGACTACGGCGTGTGTTTTAGGTGGGGTTCTCTATAAGCAGGCTTTGAGGAGGAGCTCATTGGGACGTTTATTAGGCAGTGTCCTTGGTAGAACACCTGTGGAAAGAAAAAATGGGGGAGAGAATATTTGGGCAGAGAAGAAGTGGAACTATGATGATGCAGTGCTGACTACAACTTTGACCAAATCCACGGGAAGCCCTGCAGCCAAAATGGCCCATTGCATGGCTTAAATGGCTGACATTTTATACCCTAGCCTTGATGAGTCAGTAGTTGTAGGTTGTCTCAGGAAGAGGGTGATTTTGGAAATGTTCCTTCTTTGCAGTTGAGGGAATCCCTGAAGGGTTGTCAACAGCACTTTCAGCAGTTGGAAAGTAAGTGCTCCTTGATGGGGAGCTGGGTGGTTCATAATTTGTCATCAGAGTTCACCTTTAGCGTTGTTCAAATCTACTTCTTAGGGAGCAAGCCCTCCAGGTTTCTGGTGGACCTCCTTGAGAAACTTTTTAAAAAGAAAGTAAGTGGGGCAATCTGTAGCCCTTCAGCTTCTTTTTGAGATCACAGCTGATATTTATCTCTTTTGTTACTCATGACAGATTCTTCTAGCTTTAGCTGGTAGCTCAACCAGTCTCAGTGGCTTAGTTGATGATGTGACTCAGATCCTCAGACATTTGATACTCTGCTCATCATGCCCCTTTTTTTTTTTTTTTTTTTTTTTTTTTTTTTTTTTTTTTTTTTTTTTTGAGACGGAGTCTCGCGCTGTCGCCCAGGCTGGAGTGCAGTGGCCGGATCTCAGCTCACTGCAAGCTCCGCCTCCCGGGTTCACGCCATTCTCCGGCCTCAGCCTCCCGAGTAGCTGGGACTACAGGCGCCCACCACCTCGCCCAGCTAGTTTTTTGTATTTCTTAGTAGAGACGGGGTTTCACCGTGTTAGCCAGGATGGTCTCGATCTCCTGACCTCGTGATCCGCCCATCTCGGCCTCCCAAAGTGCTGGGATTACAGGCTTGAGCCACCGTGCCCGGCCTTCATCATGCCCTTTTTAGGCCTGGGCAGTGCACATATCCATTTGTGGTCAAAACTGGACAAGAGAGTACCAGGAGCTGCCCCAGTAGACAATTTCAGTGCCCTATATTCGTCTCTGCTTTACATGTACAACAGCAGTCCTATCTGCATAGAGATGATGACTCATTTTCTTGACTCCAGATAATTTGTCACAAGTGCAAGGAGGCAGGAGCAGTTTATAGTTAATTAAGACTCCTAATATGTTCCCCGTGGGAAGGATCTAGGTCCTTGGGGACCTAGACATCTAATCATGCAGACCCCAGAGTTGTGGGGATGATTAAAGCGAAAGAGTTCCAGTGGATGACTGAGAGTGACGGTTAACAGTGCTACTGCTGTGTTCCCTCTTGTTTCCTGAACCTGAATGATGTGATCTTCCTACTGGAGGAAACGAACCGTATGAAATTTATCGATTCTAAGTACATGTTGAGTCATTTGTATGTCACACATCCTCATAAAATATCTCTTACAAGTTCATATTTTAGCTGTGCCATCACCAGCTGTTTCCAATATTCTATCAGTCTGGCCACTTCTAGATCATGGCCCATTCCCACACATTCTTTGCAGCAAGGTATTCTGACCTGATGCAATGTTAGGTGGTAACTTTTGCCAGTTTATTAAATATTGGGAGAAACCATCAGGTAATGGTGCTGACTAGGTCTTCAAGGCAAAAATGACAAACCTTTACTCCAAATATGTATTTACTCCTATCAGAATTAATTACCATTCCTTCTAGGGTGGAAGGAATGCAATGTGGTCAACTTGTCACCAGGTGACTGAATGGTCTCTTAGAGGAAGTAAATAAAATCAGGGCTCAGCCTTGGTCTCTGCTTCTAATAGGCTGAAAATTCAGCCTGAAAATCAAGCACATACTACAAGATACATGCATAGTTTCTTTGTCTGCTATCATGGATGCTTTGTTTATGTGTCATGGTGCCAGCACAGCACTGGACAGCCAAAGATAAAGGCTGACTGATATCAGCAAGCTGATTCATTTGATTGAATTTGTTGTTTATTGCCTCTTTCATAATAACTATTATTCAGTGGACACTCAAATATGATGCAAAGATTTTATGCTAGTTACCCACTCCCATTCCATTTATAGTTGTGTCTCTGGACCCAAACTGCATTGTTCCTAATCTTCTGATCTTCTTTCTTTCAGGAGACTCCTGAGGAGAAAGCCTGCTCACTAGCAACTACAGAGGAAGCCATAAATATCCTAATATAATGCAGCTTTTCTGTCTACGCAACATGGATGATAAGGTTCCTGGCACACATCTCTAATTATTGGGAAGATTTTCCCTCACCATCCTGGTGTTGGGCTGTAATGCAGCTGCAGTCCATTTTCTGCTTAAAACCATGCACTGAAATGACACATCGATAGACCAAGCTCCTCTTCTGTCAGCTGGTTGTAGGGATCGCTCATAGATGACCACAGGTGCGGGCTGTGAGAAAAGCACTGGCTGAACTATGGAGGCTGCTATGAGGGTCGAAGCTACCGCTCATGCAGCTTGCTAGTGTCTCTGGTCATGCTTGTGCTTGATTCTTCATGAAATTGTTACATTTATAAAACGCTGGTCTGGTTTCACTCTACTTTACAGAATGGTGCATCTGGTAGAATCCAGCTCATGTTAAATATAAATAAATCCAACATTATTTAAAGCACAGAAAATGGCTGGGCATGGTGGTTCACGCCTGTAATCTCAGCACTTTGGGAGGCTGAGACAGGAGGATCACTTAAGCTCAGGAGTTCAAGACCAGCCTGGTCAACATAGTGAAACCCTCTTTCTACTAAAAATACTAAAATTAGCCGGGCGTGATGGCATGTGCCTGTACTCCCAGCTACCCGGGAGGCTGAGACAGGGAAATTGCTTGGACCTGGGAGGCAGAGGTCGCAGTGAGCTGAGATCATGCCACTGCACTCCAGCCTGGGTGACAGAGCAAAATTCCTTCTCAAAATAAATAAGTAAATAAAAATAAAATTAAAATTAAAATAAGGCACTTTTATAAAAGTAACTACTGACAGTAGAGGAAAGGGCTCCATTCTGATTTGCACAGAGATGATTGGGTGTTTTATAGGGAGAATGGGAAAGTAGGAAGAGAGAACAAGGAGATTCAAGTGAAAAATTATGGAGCGTTTGTCAGTATAAATGTGATTTGGCCAGCCATGTCTGCTAGCTGGCAATTATAAAAGTTAGGATTTTATTATCTCATATTGACTGGGAGACAGAGGCCTTATCCTTCCTGGAGATTATATTTTAAAGGAGTGGCTTTTCAGGTCCTTGAGAAAAATATCCCTGAGTTATATATGTGTATATATATATATATATATACACACACACATCTCAATGGGGCAGAAAAAGAATGATTAATCATTGTAAGCCGTTTAAGTGAATGTGCTAAGAAAAGGAGGTCACAGGCCTACCTTCAGGTAGGTCTCTCATTAGAATAAACAGCAAATCCTTTTTTGCTGCCCTGATATTTTCTAGACAGAAATTCATAACGGGAATGGTTGTCCCACTGATGTGGGGTTGGACTGCTAGAAGCATTGTTAAAGTTTGGCCAAGTCTCCTAGTGCAGGATTTTGATTGGAGGGCTGTGCTGAGAGCTTTCACAGTTCTTACTCAAGATTCGCAGTTTGGGGCACATGGTGAATTGGGACCCTACGGTCAGGTTCTCTGTCTCAACAGGAACCCAGGAGAATTCCAAGAGTTATGTTTAAAAAGGTGACTATGAACAAAGCTATGCTCCTGAAGATGGTATAACCTCACTCCAGAGCATTCTGTCTCTGAAGACAGAGTATTCTGTCTCTGAAGTCGCCGTAAATTCTACACTATATCTTTTCAGTCTCTTACTTTTAATTCCAAAGTGTCTGGTAGGTCAAATATCACAAATATCAAGGAAGCTGGCACTTTAGCCTGGATCTGCACGACCTGGTGCTGAGCCACACAGAAAAAATTGGTAGCCTTTGTTTCTGGAACATGGACAAAAACTGTATTCCTGGGTGTGGAAGAAACAAAATGTTCCAATATGCCCCACAACCTGATGAAGCATAGCAGGGAGTATTATTTTTTTTTTCTTTAGTAAAGAAACATTAGATGCAATATAATATACATTGTTCTTTCCTTTGGATGGTATCTTCATTCTTCTGACCATTGGTCAGCTAAAATATTTCTTAATATGAGAGGCCTCTGAAATTTCTTGAAGCTTATCTTTTACCCTCTGGAATACATATTCTTAGCAATTCATTTAATATGATAAATTCTTTTTGATCATCTGGTCCAATTAGCATGATGTCTCTGCCATAATGCATGAATGTGATATGTATAACGCCCAGATAGTCCGTTTCTCTTCGGACTTCGTATGACAGATAACAAAATATTTCACATAGCTCTGGCCAAGAACATCCATGCTTGGTGATTGTGAACCATTTATGATTCCATATCCTGGTAAGAATTAAGTGGACACACACACACATATCATCCAAAGCTATAATCATTTGCCATGTACCTGAGTCTTGTGGAGGTCTGTCCCGCAGACCCTGACCCAGCAATGGATGAAAAACATACACTGACACAGATATTATGCTTGTCAGTCCAGCTGAGTGTCCAGGCTGCTTACAGACTCCAAGGAGAATGGTGTGTAAAGAGTCAGCAGCCACGGCCCTGATCAACCAGCAAAGCTTCTATTTATTTAGTAAAGATTAATTGACAAAGGCTTGAGTCTTCACACTTGTGAGTAATTAACCTGGTCGTACCCACCCTGGAGAGGGCCATCTTGCCCATGAATGATCAAAGGTTAGTCTTAGAACCACATGGGTAAACAAGCTATTCTATTTAGATAAACTTCCCCACATTCCCTTGTAGCTACTTTAAGCTATTTACTCAAGGTAAAGATCAGGTTGCCTTCAGCCATAACCCTTCCTAAAGCTATACAAACTGCTCGGCCTTCCAAGAAGGTTTGTGTTTCTACTCCACAATTTCTCCCACGATCCTGACTGAGCCCCCACAAGTCTGATGTAGTGAGCTCTTGAAAAGACATCACATCTGACACAGCAGCTGCAGTAGTCTATTTCATTCCTGAGAAACTGTCTCATTTTTACAGGTGCCATGGAGGAAGTTAAATAGAGATCTAATAGGGGCTACATGCCTTGCAACCTATAGAACTTTAAGTGTGACACTAATTCTGTCCCCACTCCAAGAATTTTTTGATTTAGCCTCTTGCCTGGTGGATGGAAGTTGTCCTAATCAGTTTTCTGCTACTATAACAGGCCATCACAGATGGGATAATTTATAATAAATTTAAATTTGTTTGGCTGGTGGCTCTGGAGACTAGGAAGTCCAATGTGCCAACACTGGGTGAGAGTCATCCCAGGGGAAGGCATCACATAGCAAGGAAGTACATTTGTGAGTATAGGCATGAGAGGGAGGGAGGGAGAGGAGGGAGAGAGAGAAGTACATTTATGAGTGCGGGCATGAGAGAGAGAGAGAGAGAGAGAGAGAGAGAGAGAGAGAAAATCAGACCAAACTCATCATTTATGAGGAGCCCACTCCCATGATAATGGCCTTGAATCATTCATGAGAGCTTGGCCCCTGACCTAATCGCCTCTTGTAGACCTTGTCTCCCTATTCCATTACATTGGAAATTAAATTTTAACATGAGTTTTGGCAGGAACATTTAAACCATCACTGAAGTGTGGTTTCAGGAGCTTCCACTTAGTCATCCGCACTATTATATCCCCTACTCTGGAGGTCAAGGAGTTCATGTGAGGTTAAACCAACTACCAAGTATGTCTATTCCAATTATACATCTGAGGACCAAGAAAATATTCCTGTATGACTCTCCAGATCTAGTGGACCCATTGAGAGTCAGACCTTGGCCAGCACTGTATGTATTACCTGATCTCCATATCACCCTCAAGGGGTCATGGTAACTTTTCAGTTCTCACATATCAGTGCCTCCCCAGACACTACTCATGTCATTCTTGAAAATGCTTGGAAATTCCCCCTAACACAGTATGCAGTTATCTGAATATATAACTATACATTCATTGTGGAGAGGATGGAGAGAGTTACTAGCATGTACACTTACCATTGGTCTTTCAGGGCTTATTCATGAAAAATGACCTCCTCTTCAAACCATAGACTCTTGACTGAGAACTGGCTTAGTTCTGAAAGCAGCAAGGGGTTTAATGTGTTATTGGTGTACTAAGTTGAGTAGTGTTTGCTCCAAAGTTAATGCCCATCTAAAACCTCAGAATGTATTCTTAGAAAATAGTCTTTGAAGAAGTTTTTAGTTAAGATGAGGTCATAATGAATTAGGGTGGGCCCTAAATCCGATGACTGATGTGTTTTTAAGAAGATAAGGCTAGGTAAATACACACAGAGAAGAAGCCACCTGAAGATGGAGGCAGAGACAAATGTGTCTACAAGCCAGGGAATGCCAGGGATTGCCTGTAAAAGCAGAAGCCAGGAGACAGGAGTGGAACAGATTCTCTCAGAACTTTCAGGAAGAAGTAAGCTTGCTTTGTTTTTTGAACTTCTGGCCTCTGAAACTAGGAAAGAATAAATTTCTGTAGTTTTAAGCCACCCAGTTGGTGGGAAATTGTGGCAGCTCTTGGAAAATAATATAATTGGTGACTGCCTTTAATTCTCTAATAGTCTGCCTTTTGTTCTTCTCATGGTGCACGCTGAGAACCACCTTTGCTACCTGACGATATATTTTTACACTAATAAAGCTGTATTCTATTATCTGTGGGTTAGGACACTATAGCTGCTACTCTAACCTTACTGGTCATTACAATAATTGAAACCACCTGTCTCTTGGCAGTCAAGCATTGCCACATAGTTCCTGTTTTCTCAAGATAATACTATCCCATTGGTATCAAAGAGCCAAGCACTACAACAAAATTTTACTATCAGCCCTGGTTCACAGATAAGAGGCACCAGAGAACATTTCAATGATGCTGGTGCCCCTATCACCAGGGTATTGTCTATGGGCTTGGTAAGTGTTCTAAACTGCATAACTTCCCATTGAATTAGATTCACCACTTGGTAGGTGTTCAGCTTTACTTAGTTCATTCACTCCAACATGACCCCTTCCTTGAGTCAATTCCTTCCCACACTGTCTGCTTTGTCAATTCCATCAGGTCAACCACACTTAACATGGGCCATAATTTTCTTCATGTTTCTGGGAGCAATTCCTGTAGCAAAACAAGCAAACAAAAACAATGAAAAAAAAAAAAAAACCCCACGAACAAAGCAAAAACATACCTGCCTTAGTGAGTTTAGCCGTTTTTAGACATAGATTTTGCTGAAGGTAGATTCTGGACAAGTGCTCAGTTTTTTTATCCTCTCGCTGCAGATGAGACGTTCCTTGTATGCTACTAAGGTGACCTTCTGCTTTTACACGTGGCTTTGAATTTTCTATATTTTCAGACTTTAATTATACTTTCCTAGATCTTCAATAGAAATTAGCAAAATCAACCAAACACCATCATTTGTATAGTTCTGATTTCTCCATCAGCTTGTGCATTCCCTTCTATATACCATTCCAGTTCAACACCAGTGAGATTTTTAACAATTAGATAGTTACCTGGAAGAAGAGTTATCTGTGTTCTCTTACATCGCCAGTTGTGAAACAAGGGATCCAACTCTAACACCTATATTACTGTTTAATCTCAGGCCACACCTGTTACCAACCCTCATAATTTGGAATCTCTGGGAAACAGACTTGAAAGAGACAGAATTTAGCATGCAGGACATTTATTAGGAAATGCCCTTGGGATCAGTAGCTCTGGAGAAGGGAGAAGTGGAGCTGTGATATGAGATCCGTCAGAGCCCAGACCAACCCTACATGGAACTCTGGAGCTAAAATGACCCTTAAGGGTTATCATACTTTGGGCCACAATGACTGTGCTTTCATCAATATGATACAGTGCAGAAAGGTTGTAACCTTTGAGTAAGAAGTCTCTCTTACAGCTGAGGCAATTTCTTTTTTTTTTTTTTTTTTTTTTTGAGGCGGAGTCTGGCTCTCTTGCCTAGGCTGGAGTGCAGTGGCCGGATCTCAGCTCACTGCAAGCTCCGCCTCCCGGGTTTACGCCATTCTCCTGCCTCAGCCTCCCGAGTACCTGGGACTACAGGCGCCCGCCACCTCGCCCAGCTAGTTTTTTGTATTTTTTAGTAGAGACGGGGTTTCACCGTGTTAGCCAGGATGGTCTCGATCTCCTGACCTCGTGATCCACCCGTCTCGGCCTCCCAAAGTGCTGGGATTACAGGCTTGAGCCACCGCGCCCGGCCAGCTGAGGCAATTTCTACCAAGGCTAACTGATATTCTGAAGTTACCAAACTGTCTTTTAAGAGCTACTACCGGTGCTCTGAATAACACTGGCATACATTTTAACTTATTTCCCTGATCAGATTGTAATTTCTATGACAGCAGAATGAGTACACGATTATATTTTGTAATGTATCTCTCACACCTATTAATGCATATGACACATAGTAGATGTCTTACAGGTTTTGAATGAAATAATAAATGAACAGAAAGTTACACTATTGGGGATGTGATATGGTTTGAATCTGTGTCCCCACCCAAATCTCTTGTTGAATTGTATCCTCAATGTTGGAGGTGGGGCCTGGTGAGAGGTGATTGGATCATGATTTAGCAGCATTCCCTTGGTACTATTCTCACAATCTGGTTGTTTTGAAGTGCGTGGCACCTCCCTGCCCGGCCCCCCTTGTTTCTTCTCTAGCCATGTAAAATGTGCCTGCTTCCCATGATTTGCCTTCCACCATGACTGTAAGTTTTCTGAGGCATCCCCAGAAGCAGAAGCCATTATGCTTCCTGTACAGCCTGCAGAATCATGAGCCAATTAAACCTTTCTTTATAAAAGCCCAGCCTCAGGTATTTCTTTGCAGCAGTGCGAGAACAGACTAATACAGGGTAATGTAAGGAAAGGGAAGATTTTCAGCAGGAAATGGGTTGCTTGAGATACGTATCGAGATGACAAAGAAACTATCTTGACAAAAAACTAATAGATTCTATTAAAGGAAAAATAGGTAGTTAACTTCATTTATTCATTTAATTTGGGAAGACTTTGAGGTTTAGAGAAGCTAAACATTTTTTTCCCAAGGTCACACAGTGAATAAGGGGCAACATAAGGATTGTCAGAGCTGCCGGACGAAAGATACTTACCTCTTAACTAAATGGGCCAGCAGAGACATCACAGAGATGGTAATCAGGAAACCTGGTTGCTCTGCCTAATTTTCTCCCTACTTATCTACAACCTCAGGCAAGCTAGTTATTAACTCTTGCCTCCATTTATTCATGTATTCTACCTTCTACACAGGATTGAATGAGTCCCAAGAGTCACAGAAAAAGTTAGGACTGTATTATACATGTTGATATCACTTTTATCAGTGTTAGTCCCAGTGCTGAAATCATTCTCTAATCATACATAACTGAGTTCTTAAGCATCTTGAAGATAATATGACTTCATAAGAACTGCTTACTTCCAACTGGAGAGCAAAGAGCAGAACATTTGTTTTAATATTAAAATTTAAAATGGATCAAAATCAACTTTCTAGACTCATAGGATACCTAGCATTCCTCTCCAGCCAGAGACAGCCCTGCCCCTATCATGGACCATGGAGGTGCATGTCTTGGGTCGAGGTCACCAGTTGACCTTCCTCAACTCTTAATTTGAATTCTGTTTCAAAACAAATTAGCATCTTTTCTCTTGAGCTGGTCTATTTTAATCCTGGTACAGCCTAAAGCAGTTAAACTTCAAACGGAAGGGTCAGAGTATACTCTCCTTTCCTTCCAGGAGACCTCTTGTTCTATATGTGAATTATCCACTTGTCCCCCCGGAAATGACTATTATTCCAAGCAGTGTAAAGAACCACATTTCTTCATAAGGCATAAACTCTCTTGTCACACCATTTACTCAACCAGCCTCCTAGTTACCCCAGGTATTTTTTTCCAGAATATATAGAAGGCATTCTTAAGAGACTTTGCCTTTCACCTACTCAGAGAAGGCACTGACAAATTTAAATGTGAGTCACTTAGGTACTACAATAATAGAAATACTTTATTTCTGATTTGAATTGCACTTTTTGCCCATATCTATTTATTTTTCAGGGGGCAGGGGGTTATGAAAATTCGATTTTTCTGTGGAGAAGGAATTGTGTCATTTAGAGTTCTGTGCAGGAAAGTAAAACAATCAATAATATTTTAAGCAGCAGTATGTTTAATAGTGGAAAATAAATGCTTATAAAATCACTGGGAGGGCTAGAGGAGTTGGAGTCAGGAGGATTCCACTAATACAACCTAGTCCAAGCATGTACACTCTCACTCTGATCCAGGGATCAGAATACCACATAAATCCCCTCAACTCAAACAAAGCTGGTGGCTAAACAATGAGTGCTTAATAGAACTACCACCATAGCTGGCTTTTGCTATTCAGGATTTTATGTCTTTCCTTTAAGAATAGAAATAAAATAATCCAAAAAGGGATATTCCACTTCATATTCCTGCTAGGAATCTCACTCTGGTATATATAAGCGGCAGAAGCTAATTTACATTTGGAAAGTCAGCTGAAGGACAGTCTGGAAATGTAGCTCTTGGCATTTCTGTCTCTTCTTAACACAAAAGTTCAACAATTAAGGGTATGGAATGAAGGCTAACTTTTCCTAAATTTATTTCCCTCATTCTTTGGAACTCTCCTTTTGGTAATTCAACATCTACACATACATCCATTCACCTACATTTCAAAAAAAAAATGGAAATAAAATGAGAACAAAATGAAATATCTCTATACCTTATGTAAGCCCTCCCCAAAAGAAGAATATGCTTTTAACTTATAAAACCTCTCCTCCAAGGAAGAAACCCAATAAGTCACCTCATTAATTTTGGAGTTACGTTTATTCTTCTCTTTAAGTCACAATCTCATCTGAATTTGCTGTAATCTAAGGAATCAATTATGAAGATAATCACTATTGATATGCCTTTTATAAAATATGAGGGAGAGTGAAAAGAAAGTATGAGTATGTGTATCACAGAGCTGGAACAAATATACGGATAGCCATTATATCTTTTTCTTTAACTAGACACCAGACTATGGTTAGTAGTAATGGGTTTCTTTCTCCACCATTTTTTTAAATTTATTTTTTATTTATTTTATTGTATTTATTTATTTATTTTTATTTTCTGAGACGGAGCCTCACTGTCACCAGGCTGGAGTTCAGTGGTGCAATCTCAGCTCATTGCAACCTCCGTCTCCTGGGTTCAAGTGATTCTCCTGCCTCAGCCTCCTGAGTAGCTGGGACTACAAGCCTGTACCATCACGCCCAGCTAATTTTTTTTTTGTTTTGTTTTTAATAGAGACAGGTTTTACCATGTTGGCCAGGATGGTCTTGATCTCCTGACCTTGTGATCTGCCCACCTCTGCCTCCCAAAGCTCTGGGATTACAGGCATGAGCCACTGCACCCGGCCTTCTCCACCATTTCTTACATTTTTATTTTGCTCTTAGCCAGTACTTGAATTGTCTGATAAGCTATACTGGATGGTGTTACCCAAACCTTTATTTCTACTTGCTCTGAAGCATTGTAAACTTTCCCACATTGGTGTATCAGTTTAGTGGGGCTGCCTTAGAAAAATTCCACAGATTGAGTGTCTTCAACAACAGAAATTATTTTTTTTCACAGTTTTAAAAACTAGATGTCCAAGATCAAGCTCCATCAGGATGGTTTCTAAGGAGGCCTCTTCCTGGATTGTCATCATCTTGCTGTGTCCCACATGGCCGTTTCTCTGTTCACGTTTAGAGAAAGAGAAAGAGATCTCTGGTGTCTCCTCTTCTTATAAGGAAACAAGTTCTACAGGATTAGCCCTTATGACCTCATTTAACCGTACTTCCCTTCTTAATGGCCCTGCCTCCAAATACAGTCACATAGGGGATCAGGGTTTCAGCAAAATACATTTTAGGCACACAACTCTGTCCACAGCACTAGGATTTCCTGTTGGTCTATTTTACTCCTCCATATTGCCATTTTGTAGTAGTAATCCCACTTGCCTTGATAATAAAGGTCAGTAACTATAAAGTCGCTATAACTAGGAGTGTTACCTCACTGGCATAAAAAATGCAAAATAGTAAAGTGACATTTTAATTTCCAACTCAATTGACCCATTATTAATGTCCTAATGCAAAGCATTTATTCCTTGGATACTAGGAATGCAAACTAAAAAAATTTAAAGCCATCAGGAACGAAAGACGATAATATTTATGAGAATGTAATTGGCTGTAATAGAGAGATGTGGCACTTACACTTTCAAACTTCAGTTACCAGCCAAATGGAGCCACGAAAACCCAGAACTCTGAGTTGTATATACAGCTCTGGGTATATTCTGCATTCTGTGAAATAAGACGCAAAGACTGCAAGGTAGTGTCGTCCAACAGGAGCCATAATTTTACCTTCAGTACTTTATTCCATTGTGCTGTACTTTATTCCATAATTGTATCTTCAGTACTTTATTCTATTGTACTGTAATTGTATCTTCTTTATCTATTCCATTGTCATAATTATTCTAGTTATTTCAGAGTGATGGGTTATAAGGAAACACGGCCTCACTTTGCCACTGCCTCCGTTCTTTTAACACAAAATCCATGCTCAGAAACAATATCGTGTGGGACACCGTAGAGGTGCATATGGAATTTTATTAGTTCTCAGATTGTTTTTCTGGCAAAAGCATATCAGCATGATGAGCAAATCTACATTCAGAATAAGTGACTGTTTTAATGACAACAAGTTGCTTCTCCTGACATAATGAAAGTGGTTTAATACAATCAAATTAATATTAGAACATTTACTAATATTCCTGAAAGATTGTGCTATGGTGGGGATCACCTTCAGTTCTGTTATGTAGGACTGTGTTTAGCAGTAAGATAGACTACATAAGCTTTGGATTGAATTGAAAAGTCCAAATTTTTGCACCATGTCCAACTTTCATCCCTGTCGTAGCAACTACTTATTTTATAGATATGTTGACAAACAGCAGGGTGACTGAAGGAGGAATGACATCCAGAGAATGGATCATTTCTATTCACTGTATGAGGTCTCTATAGCTGGAGCTATTTTGTAAGAATTTCTGTGTAACAAATATTTTGAGATTCTGGTCCGTGTTGAAAAGTCTGTCCACACATGGCTTATCAATGCCTCCTGTCGTCATGCTTCTAACTCTATTCTTTCAAAATTTTGGGCCATTTAGTCAAACTGTTAATTATGGTCAGCAGATGAATGTTCTCCCATATCTCTGAAGGTTTTATTTTCAGGTAAAGTCAACTACAAGATATTTTGACATTGCAAAGATTTTTCTTTCATGCAGGATCTTTCCTGTGTGGGGCTGTAAAGTTGGTAGTCCTATTTCCCCTGGTACTTGTATATTGCTTGAAACCACTTATAAATCCGGTTTCCTGGGGAGTTCCCCATGAAGTTACTGGTGTGGGCTTATGGGGTTTGTAGAGACAAGTGAGTGTGTCAAGGGAAGATACATTGAATGTGTGAGCCACATGACTATGTAACTTACTCCTTCAGGGATATCTCACACTACGGGTCATAGGTACCACTTCTACTTCATCATACAGTGCTTCCGTGAACAACAGTTTTATGGCTTTGTGTCTCAATGGTCAGCAAAGCAATGTGGTCATAATCACTTAGTGTCTCAACCTCCCAGGGTCTAGTAAGAATGAAGAAAATGTTTCTTGATGAAAAAAATAGTTATTCACCTAAGAGTGTTACAGACTGAATGTCTGTCCCCATAAAATTTATAGGTTGAAATCCTAATCCCCAGTGTGAATATGTTTTTGAGTTATAAAACCTATCCTCAAAGGAAGAACCCCAATAAGTCACCTTATTAATATTGGAGTTACATTTATTCTTCTCTTTAAGTCACAATCTCATCTGAATTTGCTATAATCTAAGGAATCAATTATGAAGATAATCACTATTGACATGCCCCTGGGGATGGGGCCTTTGTCAGGGAAGAAGGTAGTGAGGGCTCTGCCTTCATAATGGGATTAGTGCCTTTATCATAAGAAACATAAGACAGTTTGCTGCTCCTTTCTTTTTGTGCCATATGCAAATATAGTAAAACAATATCTCTCTGCCAATCAGGAAGAGAGGCCCTCACTAGAAACCAAATTAGTTGGCACGTTGACCTTGCACTTCTCAGCCTTCAGGGTTGTGTGAAATAACTGTTTGTTGTTTAAGCCACCCTGTCTATGGCATTAATATGTTTGTTATACAATTCTAACTGACTGAGACAGAGGATATGGCTCTGCTCTAAATCACTAGGGACCTATATTCTGATTACTTCACGGAGTTTAACACATTTGCAGCACAAATTCTATTTCTATTGCATCTGTTAGGAAATAAGGTCAAAATATCAGAGCTGCAAGACAAAAATGTCAGATAAATTCTCTCTTTTTGAGCCCAGCAAAAATACCAGCATATGTATATTTCACTTGGTAGTGGGTTTGAAGAAAATAATCATATGCAGGATATGTTGCCACAAAAATCCAACAAGTGTTTGCTTCTGAAGCTTGGCTTTGCACTTTCTGGAGTGGAACATGTTGAGATCATACTTCTCCCTTAGTGATAGAATGGGAAAGGGGAATCATTTTGATCTTCAATTTGCAAGATAAATCATACAGACCACTTGAACCCCCCAAATTTCACCATCATTGCATGATCTGAAATTTTGTAAGATATATCTCCATATCTCCCACCCTCTAGAATGTACCTGTCTTAAGAATTTGAAATCTCTTTTGTTTCCTGTCTGTAATATCCTATTGCTGGTTGCAAAATTTATCACCATGCTGGAATCTATGAAGTTGTCTAATAAGAGGTCAGGACTCCAACAGTAGAAATCATTTCAGGAGTTGATATAGCTGATAAATAAGGCATCAAAACTGTCCTGCTGTCCTGCTGTCCTGCTTTCCTTGCCAAGTGAAAGCTGTTTAAACTATTTTTATTGTTCTCTCTCCTTCTCTCTCTCTTCCCTCCAAAATAATTGCTGCATATAACAAGCTAGAATTTATATTAATTTATTCTAGCATCTCAAAACCCAATTGCATTTGAAGTCACAATTTTACATAATTTTATTAAGATTGTGTGATGCTCTATCATCTGCTAAGTCCTAAATGATTTTTCTAGAGGACAATCAGTTGTGTAAACAAGAAGGAATGTGATAGAAATTGCCACCCCTGAATCTTTGAATAGTTTTATGGTTTTCCCTCCCTAATTCTTTCAGGAGTCCACTGTTGTTTATGGTTAGTATTTTGGTAAGAGTTTCATTCACAGACATTTACTCTTGGATATTGATATAATAAAAAATCTTGCTCCAAAATTAAGAGAACAAATATAGGAATCTTTCAGTTGCCACATATGTCTCATGTTGATATATATTCAAGAACTGGGGAAATATCCAAAAGGTGTATTCTTTTTACAACCTCTAGGATACAGAATTAGTTCAGAACAAAACTTACTGCTTAACTCCCATAATGTCATATTCTCACCATTGAAACACAGTCATGTTTTGGATCCCTCTGATTAATATTAGCTCAAAGATGATGTCCATATATCTGAAATCTCATCTTATTATTCCTCAGTACCTAGTTACCCTTCTACACTGCTTCAGATCCATTTACTGAAATCCAGGAGGAATATTTGTAATAATTTTACATGTGTAGCATCTGTGAACTTCCCTAATTTGCCTGCAGACTCTTTATTGAAGTGTCCTGGGTTGTAAATTTGCCAGTTTAACTGGGTACAGAAGTAACTCTCCAACTCTCCATAAAATAGACTAACATTAAATTTCTCTTCTTCAGACCTAGAGTGGTTTTTAAAAAACTGTATTTTCTTTATTTCAATTTTACAAATATTATTGCTTTTGAGGATGCTCATCAAATTGTCCAGGGTCTCTGTGGATCAGAACAGGAGGGTTAGAGCACTGGCCCAAATCATATTGTGTAGTTAAACACAAACATGCGCCTTTTACCACTTTGGAGTTTACTAGAACCATCCACGTAGTAATACAGCTAGAGATATCAGTTTGAACTCATGTTTAGCTTAACATAGATATAGATGGTTACACATGGAAATATTTATAGGTAAGAATATGTGCAAGAGTTGACATACACACATATAAATCTTTTATCTTTTAGCAAAGATGATCTAGAAACATCAACACCCCAGTAGCAGTAAGTACACATAGTGCTCAGATACAGTTTCTAAACCTATTCTCTGGTAAGAGGGTCCTAAAGGACTCCATAGAGAAATAACTGGTTATAGAATTTGTCAGAAAATGTACAAATAATCCTGGAGCATGTGTAATTTCAGAAAATAAGGAAGTGACTAGAAGTAAAATATTGCAAAATATAACCAAAAACACACATTAATGGGGTGTATGCAAGGGCACAAGAACCAAAAGAAAGAGCTTTGAAAGGCCAAAGTTGGACAATTTGAGCAACAAAATTAATGAGTGGTTTTGGGATTATAACCCAAAGTATGAAATAAAATATATAAGCTCATATTGATATAAAGAAATTAATAAATAATTGTAAAAGAGAAAAGAGAAAAATCTCCCATGCAAAAGCATTCAAAAAAAATTATGTAGATATAAAACACCCTCAGTGGGGTGGAACATGACTCTTCACTCCTTATGTATTAGACTTGTATAAAGGCTTTCTTCCAAATGGTACATACAGTATAGAAGGAATGGGATATGGTCCATGGAGAAACCTAACAAGCACTATCTCAGCCAAATGGCCAAGGCCAACATTGGCAGTGATAAGTCATGTTGATTATATGTACTCTTGATACGATGCAATGAAAATGGGATTTTACATCTTTGTTCTTCCTTCTCAAAACACCTAAGCAGGCAGAGGACCCAGCTCAGTGATAGACTACAATAGATCATCAGAAAGATTTCTAAGGTTTTTTAATCAAGTCCTTTTCTCCTGGACCACACCTTTGGATCCAGCCAAGGTCTGGAGGAACTCATGAAACTGAAAGAAAGAATACAAGCCCAGCTGGCTCTATTACCTGCTGATTGTAGAGCTCCAGGGCTTTGAGCAAACACAGATGGTGGTTACAGTAGACCTTGGGTGATACCCAGTGCTGTGTTGTCTTCAGGTTTGACCCAGCACAGTCCCAGTGTTGGTGGCCACATGGGCGCTTGTTTCAACCCATCCCCATCTCTAGGCAGCTCAGAACAGCTTTATTTGGAAGAAGATCAGATAAGAGAAAGAGATAAAGGACATCCAAATTTGAAAGGAAGGAGTCAAATTATTCTTGTAAAGTTGCAGGATACACAATCACCCTACAAAAATCAGAAGTATTTCTAGATGTCTACAGCAAACAATCTGAAAATAAAACCAACAACATAATCTCAGTTATAATAGGTACAAATAAAGTAAAATACCTAGTAATTAACTTAACCAAAGAAATGAAAGATCTCTACAATGAAAACTATAAAATATTGGTGCAATAAATTAAAGAAGACAGACACAAAATGGAAGGATACTCCATGTTTATGGATTAGAAGAATCAACACTGTTAAAATGTCTATACTAACCAAAACAATCTACAGATTTAATTCAATCCCTATCAAAATACCAATGGCATTCTTCAAAGAAATGGAAAAAAAACAAACTTCTAAAATCTATGTGGAACAACAAAAGACACAAAATAGTCAAAGCTATCCTAAGCTATCCTGTTCTAAAAAGAACAAAACTGGAGGAATCCCATTACCTGACTTTAAATTATACTACACAACCATAGTGTAGCATAGTGTAGCAGAATAGCATGGTACGGCGTAAAAACAGACACATAGATCAGTGGAACAGAATACAAAACCCAGCGGTAAATCCATACACTTACAGCGAACTCATTTTTGACAAACGTGCTGAGAATATACACTGGGGAAAAGACAGTCTCTCTAATAAATGGTGCTGGGAAAACTGGATGTCCGTATGCAGAAAAATGAAACTAGACCCCTATCTCTGAACATACACAAAAATCAAATCAAACTGAATTGAGGACTTAAATCTAGTAAATCAAATGATTAAATTATTCCAAAAATAATTGGAGAAACTTTCACAGGACATTGGGCTGTGCAAAGATTTCTTGAACAATACCCCACAGGCACCCAATGGGATCACATCAAGTTAAAAATCTTTTGCACAGTGAAGGAAACAAACTACAAAATGAAGAGTCGACCCAGGTAATGGAAGAAAATATTTGCAAACTACTCGTCTGTCAAGGGATTAGTAACCAGAATATTACAAGGAGTTCAAACAACTCTATGGGAAAATATCTAATAACCTGATTTAAAAATGGGCAAAATATCCAGACTCTACAAGGAACTTAAACAAGTTTACAAGCAAAAAACAAACAACCCCATCAAAAAGTGGGCAAAGGATATGAACAGACGATTCTCAAAAGACATTTATGTGGTCAACAAACATATGAAATAAAAAAGCTCATCATAACTGGTCATTAGAGAAATGCAAATCAAAACCACAATGAGATCCCATCTCATGACAGTTACAATGGCTATCATTAGAAAGTCAGGAAATGAAACATGCTGATGAGGCTGTGGAGAATGTTTAACCGTTGTGGAAGACAGTGTGGTGATTCCGCAAGAATCTAGAACCAGAAATACCATTTGACCCAGCAATCCCATTACTAGGTATATACTCAAAGGATTATAAATCATTCTACTATAAAGATATATGCACAGGCATGTTTATTGCAGCACTGTTCACAATAGCAAAGACTTGGAACCAACCCCAATGCCCATCAATGATAGACTGGATAAAGAAAATGTGGCACATATACACCATGGAATACTATGCAGTCATAAAAAAGAACGAGACCATGTCCTTTGCAGGGACATGGATGAAGCTGGAAACCATCATTGTCAGCAAACTAACACAGAAACAGTAAAATAAACATCACATGTTCTCACTTATAAGTGGGAGATGAACAATGAGAACACATGGACACAGGGAGGGGAACAACATATACCAGGGCCTGATGGTGGGTGGAGGGCAAGGGCAGGGAGAGCACTAGGACACATACCTAATGCATACAGGGGAAAAGATCTTATTTAGATCTTTTGCCATATATATATATACACACACACACACAAATATATATACATATGTGTGTGTATATATATGGTAAAAGATCTAAATAGACATTTCTCAAAAGAAGGCATACAAATGGCAAACAGGTATATGAAAAAGGTGCTCAGAATCACTGATAATCAGATAAATGCAAATCAAAACTATGAGATATTATCTCTCTCCAGTCAAAAAGGCTTTTTACCCAAAAGGCAGTAACAATTGCAAATGAGGATGTGGAGAAAAGGTGACCCTTCGTACACTGTTGGAGGGAATGTAAATTAATACAACTACTATGAAGAACAATTTGGAGGTTCTTCTAAAAAACTTAAAATAGAGCTAACTTATGATCCAGCAATCCCACTCCTAGGTATATACTCCCCAAAATGGAAATCGGTGTATCACATAGATAACTGCATTCCCCAGTTTTCTGAAACACTGCTCACAACAGGCAAGATCTGGAAGCAATCTGTGTCCATCAACAGATGAATGGATAAATAAAAGGTGATACAAATATACAATGAAATAGTATTCAGCCATAAAAATGAATAAGAACCTGTGATTTACAACAACTTGGATGGAACTGGAGGTAATTTTGTTAAGTGAAATAAGTCAGGCACAGAAAGACAAACAGCATATGTTCTCACTTATTCGTGGCATCTAAAAATCAAAACAATTGAACTCACAGAGATAAAAAGTAGAAGGCTGTTTACTGGAGACTGGGAAAAGTAGTGGGTGGGTGAGGGAAGTGGGGAGGATTAATGGGTACAAAGTTAGTTACAAAGAATGAATAAGACCTAGTATTTACTAGCACAACAGGGTGACTATAGTCAATCATAATTTAATTGCACATTTACAAGTAACTGAAAGAGTGTAATTAGACTGTTTGTAACACAAACAAATACTTGAGGTGATGGATGCCCAATTTAGTCTGATATGATTATTATGTATTGCATGCCTGTATCTCTTGTAACCCATAAATATATATATATATGCATACTATATACCACAGAAATTAAATTAAAATTAAAAATACCCACATTACCAAAGTCTAATTATGGAAAAATCTTCAGTCAAAACTACATTGGGAGCATTCTACAAAATACTGATGAGTACTCCTCAAAAACTCTGACATCATCAGAAACAAGAAAAATCTGGAAAACGTTTCCAACCTAGAGGAGACTAAGGGAATATGAAATCTAAAAGTAATGTGGTTTCCTGGGAGGAATCCTGGAACAGAAAAAACAACAAGAAAAAATTAGATAAGAACTAAGATAAACTTTTTTTTTTTTTTTTTTTTTGAGACAGTCTCACTCTTGTCTCTCAGGTTGGAGTGCAATGACGCTATCTCAGCTCACTGCAACCTCCACCTTCTGGGTTCAAGTGATTCTCCTGCCTCAGCCTTCCAAGTAGCTGGGATTACAGGCATATGCCACCATGCCCCACTAATTGTTGTTGTTGTTGTTGTTGTATTTTTAGTAGTGTCAGTGTTTGACCATGTTGGCCAGGCTGGTCTTGAACTCCTGACCTCAGGTGACCCACCTGCCTCCGCCTCCTAAAGTGCTGGGATTACAGGCGTGAGCCACCGCGTCCTGCCAGAACTAAGATAATTTTAAAGAAGGATGGACTTTAGTTAATAATAAGGCATTGATATTGATCAATATATTGTAACACTTGTACTATACTAATTAAAGATGTTAATAACAGAAAGAATTGGGCGTATGTGGGGAGGCATATGGAAACTCTCCTTGTGATCTTTTCATACATCTCAAATTATCTGTGAAAACAAAATTTTATTTAAGTAGAAATAAAAATTTGTTGAAGAGTTTGGACATACTGAAGTCACGTGACAAGCATTTGGACTAGCTGTAGTAATATCACACGGATCAGGAAGCCTGCACAGCACTGAGCATACTGACTGTTTTTTGACAGCTAATGAGTAGACAATGAAACACTATGTTCAATGTTCTTGCCATTTATGTGCCCCTGCTTTTGATTCTCAGGAGAAAAATGTTTTTAAAAGCAGCAGGGAGATCACCTCTGTGTGACTTCCTTCTTTCAAGCTTCCTTCAAATGTATATAATTGGCAACATATTATTTGCTTCCAAAAACTTACTAAGAGAGTTTGTAAAATACAGAATTTAGGTTTACAGCCTCTGCAGATGGCAATACTTTTAAAGGAAGGAAAAACTGGATGCTGTGCATCAATCATCCAAATCCAACATGCTTCCCCTATTTGCCATCCATAACTATTTGGGTGATGTTTATTTATTTTCCTTCTGTCTCTAGGGATGTGGGTACAGGATTTGCCTAATGAAGATATTCTATTTTTCTAAATATAATAATGAATGCATTAATCTGAAAGCCAATCTTGGGATTTAAGGGGAACTATTGAAGCATGGAGCCAAATCCAAAAAAATCATAGCCATGATATAAAAAGCAGCACGATGTGTTTAGATTTTGGTTCCATTTTGCCTAAAGCTAGCCCTTGCCATGGCCTTCTCATTCTAAGTAAACATGTTCGTTCCCTTTTGTTTACATCTGTTTGAATCACAGTTTTATCAATTCACATTAAAATATTACTAACAAAGACGCGTTCCTTAAAATTTTGTTCCTAATACAAGAACCCAAAATGTGGTGTTGACTGAGGTAAAGTTTGAGTACGGGGCAGAGTGAGTGTCTCCACACTTAACTGGGAAGGTTACAATACTTCTTGTGTGTTAGCAAACTAACAGCTTAACTTTACCTGTTTCATCATGAAATTCGATTATATATTTAAATAGCTGGCCCATTAGGAGACTTGGTAGAAATAACATACGCAAGTAAGTTTGTTATTTTTTGCAGTCTACAGTAACGTCCTATAAGAGAGAATGTTTTGAAAACTGTTCCATTTGAAAGTTCAATGAAAGAAACTACAGGCTTTATAAAGGAGCTATTTCCACCTAAAACCCATAGCGAAAGAGTGCTGTGTTAATCTGGAAGATTTGAAAGAATCAAGATATAGGGGGAAAGTGGTACAAGATTAGGACTGGAGAATTCTTTCTGCTGTGTTCATTAAAGAACCACTATTTGCATGCCTCCAAAAATGAGTGACAGATTACGCGTGCCTTCACCTCTGCAGTGAATGCTTTCAATTGACCCTGAGTGAAACTCCAAAATAGAAGCCATTGAAATGAGAGCTAGGGAAATGATCAGCTCACTGATGTGTTGCTAAATGACAGACTTTCCCCACCCCTCTTCCAGGTTGTCGTCTCTCTGGCATTGGCCAGTAGCCCATACAATTGCAAAACTATTAGTACAAGGAATGCCTAAAACTTTTTAAAGAGAGTTTTATTGTTGAATAAACCTTAAACTTAGAAAACAGAGACTTTTATTTTCTCGGTCACGAATGAAAATCTTCAGGCGTCCACACTAATACTAAAAGGAAGTTATCTTCCATAGCAGTATATTCTCCAGCAGAAGGCTCACTAATATCTGTCTGGACAAACTATAGAGAAAAATGGACCAAAAAAAAAAAAAAAAAAAAAGGCCTCCAAGAAAGAAGAATTAAGAAAAGCTACTTTGGTGGTCTCAAAATAAGTCACTCCACCTGCAGAACTCAGAGTCTTTGCTCATTCTTCCTTTCACAAATGATATCACTGATGTTTATTAAAAAATGACCATTCTATGCTGTTTCTACTTATTTACCTTTTTCAAATGTACTTTATTACCTTATTTATCCTGAATCCAAATGTGCTTGGGCTGTTATTTAGCTATGGATATCTGAGTCTTGAGGAGCTTCCGCTGAGCCAGACATCAACTTAGGAAATTCATTTAGAGATTCTTGGTTTGGGCCAGGACGGAGAAACGAGATGAGATTTTGCATTAAGGACATGATCACTTTCAGTTTTTTTGAATGGATGCATGACATTAGTTATTGGCATTTTACAAATTGAATTACAAGATGAAAAGTGTAGGCCTACATGTTGATAAGCTGGACTGTAATGCTTACTCAACATCCAGAGAAATCATTATATAACTGCAGTAGCTAATTATTTTCTATAATTAAACATAGTTTTCAGGATAAGTCAGTATATGATGAGTGGTGTACCCGAAATAGAATATGCTTACATATTTTCACAACTAAATTTTCACCCAGTTATTAGGGCTTCAACAGAATCTGTAAAACTTAATCTGAAACGCTTGCATTTAACAATCATGAAAATTACTGAAATGTGGAGAAATAAAGTCCAATTTTATTTTGGACTAGATATGTTCTTCTAAAGCAATTAAAATGTAAATATAATTTGCAAGCAAATAGATAAAATGTCAAAACCTTCAGATAGGTAATAGTTCTTTAACTCAGAAACAAGTATACAACTGCATTAGAAAAAAATGTGGAAGGGTGAGATTCTTTTCAGGTATTTGATAAATGCTTAAAATAGTAGTAGTTCAATAGCAATTATAATAATTATTAAATAGTCTAATCAGGATGAATGAATCAGATTTCATTTTATTTTTGATGTAATGTAACTATCATAAGCTAACTCCTTGATGGTGAGGTTGAGGAAAAAGGGGAACCCTTATACACTGCTTCTGGGAATGTAAATTAGTTCAGTCACTGTGGAAAGCAATCTGGAGATGTGTCAAGTATCTTGAAATAGAGCTACCACTTGACCCAGCAATTCCATTACTAGCTATCTACCCAAAGGAGTATAAATTGTTGTACCCTAAAGACACCTGCACAGGTATGTTCATCACAGCACTGTTCACGGTAGCAAAGATATGGAATCAACCTAGTTGCTCATCAATGGTGGACTAGATAAAGAAAATATGGCACATGCACACGTGGAATATTATGCAACCATCATAATGAACAAAATAATATCCTTTGCAGCAACATGAATCTAGCTGGAGGCTATTATCCTAAGCCAATTAATGTAGGAACAGAAAACCAAACACCTCATGTCCTCACTTATACATGGGAACTAAACATTTAGTACACAAGGACAAAAAGAAGAGAACAATAGACATCACGTCCTACCTGAAGGTGGATGGTGGGAGGAGGGGAAGGATTGAAAAACTACCTTTCTGATATTATGCTTGCTACCTGGGTGACAAAAATATCTGTGCACCAAATCGCTGCAACAGCAATTTACCCTTGTAACAAATCTGCACATGTACCCCTTGAACCTATAATAACAGTCAGAAAAAAATAACTATTTGATGGAGAAAAGTAGAAATAATATACAAAGAGAAACTTTCATCAAAATAATACTTTTTGCATTGATTTCATCTGACTTCTTACTGGTCCAGTTAAATCACCTAAAACATGTTTAGATTCATGGTAAATCTATTCTACTGAATAATATAATGCACTCACTCCAAAAAAAAATCATAAACAAGTTTTAGATGTGTACAGAAATGTAAATAGTATTCAATTGTTAAAATATTGTTTTCATTCCGTTCAAAAAATTATTGCATTCATTTCTTAAAATTCATAGTATTTTCCTTTGTGGCTCTGCACCTGAAGCCAAAGGCATTATTTTAGGGACGAGCTATAATAATTCTTCCTTTTATTATACCTAGAAAAGGGGATTTCTGAAGCCTCCATGTAACACCTAAAGCGCTTATTAAGGCAGCAAGATTCCACAGATGAGAAAATACATGACCTACCTGAGGTAACTTCTGCAATTAGGAAATCTGCTGAGATCAATTAAGGCCTGATTATAAATGGAAGAGAGATACCTTTCATCTCTCTATATTTTTGCTGTCCAGAATTGAACTTCAGAGAGATTATTTCAGATAGGAAGCACTGACCTGCAAAAATGTACTTGAGGCTAAAACTGTCTTGACTGCTCATGATAATCTCCTAAGCAATAAGCTCTTTGATTTAGCCCCCCACTGAGGATCATACTGACTCATATAAGAAAATGGCTCAATAAATTAAAAATTAATTAATACCTTGACTTGAAAACAGGAAGAATAAAGTAGGCACATATAAAGAAAGGGTTGACATAATGATGCTTTAACTTTACTAATGTACAAGAAAAAAGCTGCACAATTCTAAGTTTATATAATGATTTATCATACCTACCAGTTAAAATTTAGAGTATTATAATCTAATAATGTTAGTCAATTGTAGGTCATTTTATTTTGTTTTTCTTGACTGTCAAATAAAGAAACTCAACTAAGACACTGAATATCTTTCCTTAAAAAGGAACAGTTTGGTTCTTGTATCTTTCAGAATTATCAGATATCTTCAGAGGTATGTTTTCTAGGTCCATATGAAAAAAATCCGAGTTCACAGTATTTACAAAGTTTGCTTTCAGGAAACTATTTATTTTCTACAATTCGGAAACATATAGGTGTTATCTTTTCTACACATAGCGAATAACTGACAGAATCTCCATGGCTTCAGAGGCATGTGGGTAGAAAATGTCCTTTTGCTCCATGGTGAAGAAGAAAGATGCCTTCCAGAAGCTGAGTTTTGTAAACTCACTTTATTCTGAGTATATTCCTATTCACAGCAAGGAGCAGCTCTCTCTGTCTTCGAAGTGTTACCATGATAATTTGATGAATATGTTGTTTTCACCTATTACATCAGAATATGTCAATGGATCAATCATACAATGTTTTGCAGTGCAACAATCCATAATATAAAAATACACTCACTTTAAAATCTTACCTTTGCTGACTCAAATTCTACTCTGCCATGTTAATATGCAACTTCCAATATGTCTAAATAGTAATTTTTTTTTTTTTTTTTTTTTTTTTGTTGAGACGGAGTCTCACTTTATCACCCAGGCTGGAGTGCAGTGGCCGGATCTCAGCTCACTGCAACCTCCGCCTCCCGGATTTGCGCCATTCTCCTGCCTCAGCCTCCCGAGTAGCGGGGACTACAGGCGCCGCCACCTCGCCCGGCTAGTTTTTTGTATTTTTTTTTTTTTTAGTAGAGACGGGGTTTCACCGTGTTAGCCAGGATGGTCTCGATCTCCTAACCTCGTGATCCGCCCGTCTCGGCCTCCCAAAGTGCTGGGATTACAGGCTTGAGCCACCGCGCCCGGCCAATAGTAATTTATTTTTTAAAAAAAACACAGGAACAGATTTTTTTTTTTTTTTGTAGCAAGTATATATACTAGGTATTTCAGCTTCTTATCCAAATAAAATCATCTAGCTAGCGTGAGGGGTAAACAGAGATAGTACAGAGCAGTACAGCAACTGAATGTGAGAAATTGACCCTGCAATATTAACGAAAACAGAGTCTGGTCACTTCTGGGAGTTAATAGAACATCCTTCTCCTTTATGATGCCTCAAATAGTTGATAAATAAGTCAGAACATTATAAAATGTGCATGATCACATCTAAAATGCTATGAGATACTCATCCTGCCTCTACCTCCTCCATTCACAGTAATTTTTAGTATTAATACCATTATTTTCTAAAAATACCAGTATTAATGTATAATTTTTCAACATAAAATAAATTTTTAAATGAATCTTGATTTTTAAATATATGGTTTTGTACTTATGATATTTATATATGATACTTCAGTGTGTGTGTGTGTATGGGTGTGTGTGTGAAGTAGGGAAATAACCAGAACACAATTGCTAATTACATTTATTTTGTATTTATCTTTTCAATGTAAGGCATTCTTCAATAAAATATATATCTTTTCACTGATTTTTATGGTGATTTTCCCATAGGAAAGGAAGGAAGGAAGATATTGTGATTTTCCCATAGGCAGGAAGATATGTCTTGACCACATTTTCAATTGTCAACTGCTTTAATAATGATGAATAATTTGTAAAATAACTGCTGTGCTCTGGCAAAATTGAGTTATTAAAAAATTTTCCTCATTAAGTCTCTTGCTTCGAATTTTAGTCTTTATACTTTATCTACATATCTATACTACACACACACACACACACACACACACGCACACACCCCTCTTAAATCATCTGACCTTTTCAACATTTCTGGTTAATCAGACATGCCTTTTAAATATATGATATGATAATAAGGATAGGATAATATTAATTCCATAAAAAGAATAAAGTAAAACCAGGTTTTATAATGCAATTTACATTGGAGAAATTAGAAAACATTTACTGATTTGAAAGCAAACTCCAAACAAAATTAAAGATAAATTGAATATTTATTTTCCCTAATGATAATTCCAATAGCTGTCCTGTCATCTAACCAGTTATTTTGATCAAAGCCAATGGTGACAGCTATATTTGGTATTTTGTTTAGATATATAATTAAAGTGAAGAATTATCCTCTATGAATATTGAATGTAATTAAAAAGAAGTTTTCTTATTTTTCTTGTTAAGTATATACATGTATCGTGTGTGTGTGTGTATATATACACACACACACACATTTTTTATAATAATTTTAAGCATCATAACCTTAAAAAACTTAAAAGTGCCACAATGCAGTAAAATTTATCCCCTAGAAAATACATTCTTTTTATATCATTATGAAAAATATGAGTAAAGTTAATATAAAAAAAGAGGAAACTCTACGTAAACTAGCAGCAAGGCTTCACACACACACACACACACACACACAAATTCATAGAAGATCAAAGATCACAGCTTTAGGCAGGCTAATTCAGTAGTACTACCATACGTCATATGATTTAATATATGTTTCACTATTATCTATTTCTCTAACTACCTGCATAAGAACAGACACAGGTGTCCCTCAACATGTGTGTGTTCAAGTGCTTGGAATGAGAAACTTGAGGAGCCCATATGTTGAAACAGATTTATTTTAGAGATTGATACACAACACAATGAGCTTTGAAAATAATGATGAAAAATCTGCCAAGTAAAATATCTCTACTAAAGATTTGTAAATTTTAATAGTAAAACCAAATAATATTTAAATCAGCTCTTAAGCAAAGAAAACACTAAAATGAGTGTGCTTTTTAGGTCAGTGATCATCAAGGACACATTTGAGAGAAGATGGAGTAGCTATGGCAGGCAAAAGACCAAACATGAATTTGACGTCAATAGCTCTGGTCTTTAAAGATCCCTACTCCAGGCCGGGCGCGGTGGCTCAAGCCTGTAATCCCAGCACTTTGGGAGGCCGAGACGGGCGGATCACGAGGTCAGGAGATCGAGACCATCCTGGTTAATATGGTGAAACCCCGTCTCTACTAAAAAGTACAAAAAAAAAAAACTAGCCGGGCGTGGTGACGGGCGCCTGTAGTCCCAGCTACTTGGGAGGCTGAGGCAGGAGAATGGCGTGAACCCGGGAGGCAGAGCTTGTAGTGAGCTGAGATCTGGCCACTGCACTCCAGCCTGGGCGATAGAGCGAAACTCCGTCTCAAAAAAAAAAAAAAAAAAAAAAAAAAGATCCCTACTCCATCAGATTTAGGATCACGCTGTTTATCTCTCCATCTGTCATCTTTCACATATATTTATATTAACAGGGATATTGGAATTCTTAAATATTTTGGAAATTTATTATTTGCAAGAAGAAGGTTGAAGAACTAGTGTCACCCTAGATAAGGAAATCCATTTATTGAGTACCTAATATAAAACCAGCCCTGTATTATATGTTTATATGTAATACTTAATACAATCTCATTAAGACTGTATTTAGTAAGATGGTAGTAGTATAACATGTATCAGAAAGAAAGCAATTACAAAAGTTAATTCATGCAAGTTCATGTATTCAATCAGTGCTAACTCAAGTCTACCTGGCTCCAAAATATTCTCATTTATTATACATGGTTTTTGATACATATAATAGTTACATAGCACTATAGCACAGCACTCAATATTTCTTAAGTTTACTTTAAGTGTTGAGCATTGAACTCATATGTGATCTCGCAAAATATCTTGTCCAGTAAGTAACATTGTTAAGGAGTAGTTCTAACAAGTAGTATTTATTGAGAACTTCCTGTCTTCTAGACACTTTTCTCCTGCTTTTATATGCATTAGTTTATTCTGTCCAAAACTTTTATGAAATAAATCACTGAAGTTACATTTTGACTTAGGCAATATGCTGTCCTCAGATCTGAACTTCTGGATATTGCTGTGCTGCACAGGGCCTGCACTGGTGGTCTCACTCCATCAGAGGCCTGGCACAAGTGTGCACAAGTGTTCATTCACCAGAATGTGGGATTTTTGTTTAGGAGGTAGTGGTGGAGTTACCGGCCCTCTGCTACCACTTGAGAATGACACGATAGCTGATATCCCAAATTTGTATGGAAGTAGTGAGTAGGTAGTAGAAATAAAGGCAGAAATCTCCTTTAATGAAAGAACTAGACTCCAGGGGAAGGTAGGAATCAATGAATTGGGGTGAAAATGAATTATTGGGTCTAATGCAGCAGTCATAGATGTTATAACTAATCAAAACTAAATATTAGCCAAAAATTGGGTAACTCAATTTACTTGGCGAAAGAATTCCATCAAGATATAGGATTTTGATATATGTTACTGGAAAAAAAGAATTAGAATTACTGATATGGAAGACGTGTCAGAAATTGTCCAGATAGAAATACAGAAACATAGAAGGAAGAATAATTAAAAAAAAAAAAACAGTTGTAGGCACGTACATACAAAATACATGTGGCATGATAACAGGGTCTGTGATTCAAGAAGAGAAGAGGAAAAATGGAGAAGAAGCCATATTTCAAGAGCTAATGGCTGAGAATTTTTCAACACTGGTGAAAGACTTAATGCATAAAGTCAAAATGTGCCACAAATAACAAGCAGGATAATAACCCAACCCCTAAAAAGGCACATCTGTTGGAAAACAAGAACAAAGAAAAAGACAGTATAACAAGTGGGTCATACAGGGAGGAGATAGTAAGACAGTAGATTGAACTAAATGTTATCACTAATTATATTACCTATCATGGAGTAAAATTTTCAATTACAAGACACTGACAAGCAGACTGAACATTAAACAGAAAACATAAGTTGCTTCCCCCCCAAAAAAGACACCTTGAATACAAGGCTATACAAAGACTGAATATTAAGATATAGACAAATGTCCTTATAATTTTGGGTGTCATAAGCATGTTAAAATGTTTCACAATTCCTCAGTAGAAATTCTGAAATCTAAAATTCATAGTATGCCAAAAATTTGATCATCACTTTCAGTTCAAATATTTGACACAAACACTTTTGGAAGCAAGACTTGGGCTTATTTGACCTAAGGCTATCAGTCATCTTTCTTTATGCTTACGTCGAACATTAATATCGTACTCCAGAGATATTAAAGTCCTGTAGTTCCCCCATCCCAGTTTCATTTGTCATTGTTTCAGTTACCTCAGTCCACTGTGTTGGGGTCCGCGTGTTTCCTAAACAAAGGAATGAACACACAAGACAACACAAGACAAGACAAACATGGCGGCCGCCTCTAATGGCGCGCTCTGCTTTATTTTATACAGTCGTTTGTGGAATGTTGCCAAGTCACAAGACACATTGTTGTTTTTCTGACCTTTCCCTGACTTTCTGGATTTTCAAGATGTTTACACATAAACAAGCCCCCAGGGTCTGCTGTTTGCAGCTGGCTCCTTTGTCCTCCCTGTTTACAGGATAGGAACGCCCTGCTTCCTTTGCAAGAGTAGGACTTATCGGGAACGTCTCATTTGCGAGCACGTAGTCCTCTACACCACTCCAGTTCAAAAACGTTAAATGAAAAATTCTAGAAATAGACAATTCATAAGTTTTAAACTGCATGCCATTCTGTGTAGTGTGGTGAAATCTTGCACATTCCCCCTCTATTCAGCCCAGAAGGTGAATCCTCCCTGGACACTATAGTGGATGCTATCATCCCCTTAGTCACTTAGTAGAAGTCTTTTCATTTTTTACTTTTTTAAGAAACAAGGTCTTGCTCTATTGCCCAGGCTGGAGTGCAGAGGAACTATTATAGCTCACTGCAGCCTTAAACGACTGGGCTCAAGCAATCCTCCTGCCTCAGCCTCCTGAGTAGCTGGGACTACAGGTGATCCCACTACACCTGGCTAATTGCAATCTTGGTTCAAATCCATTATCGCGATATGACAGTGTTCGTATTCAAATAACCCTTATTTTAACTTAATAATGCCCTGAAAGTCCAAGAGTGCTGTGCCTAATTTATAAATTAGGCTTTACCATATGATATATGCATAGGACAAAACATGATATATATAGAGTTTGATGCCATCCACGGTTTCAAACATCCATTAATGATCTTGCAAGGTATTCCCCAGGGACAAGGAGGGACTATGGTGTTTGTTTACAAAGCTCCGCCCTTCCCTAAAGGAAAGATTTCATTACATACAAAATGTAGTATCTTGAAGATCATTCACAAACATTTTACTCTCTGGAAGCAGTGTACTTCCCTGACCCATTGAGGCAGGACCTGGTCATGTGATTTTTCTGTCTAATGAGATGTGAGCAGCTAAGATACATTCATCTCTGAAAATAAGTCTTAAATCCAAATACAAGTTCAGGTGGGTCTCTTTTTTTTTTTATCTTGTATTTCATTTTTGGCAAGAGAATAGTTATCTCACTTAGGGGCTAGACAGGGACTGTTTTCTCCTGCAATGAAAAGAGCTGCAGGGTCACCCCCCTACCCCCACCACCCCCACTGACTCATAGCTGAGCTACCGTTTTTTACGTAAGTGAGAAATAAACACTGTTGAAAATTTCTGTGTTGTTCAGGTTCTTCATTATCATGGATAAACAGGCTAATATAGGGTAATATATAATGTATTATGTTTCTAAAAACTGATTCTATTGTCAATGCTAAAAACACTAGACTCCAGCGTTTTAGAAAAGGCACTGGGTTTATTGATATCTGTCAATTCAGTTAAGTCCAAGTCTCCCAGCAGCTTGGTGAGGGCTTCGAAAGGTTCTTGGTTATAACTATCCATGTAGTTATCCGTGTTTGTATATAAGATAGGTTGAAAAATAATGTACAGAAATAATTGAGGGTGTTCTCAATATATGGAATAAGGAAAGAAAAAAATTAATTTCCAGAAAGCTTCCCTTACTTGTCTTTCTGCCCACCCATTTCCCGACTGTCTCATCCAATACACAAGACAAGAGAAATAGCTAATCGGATTTGCCATAATCAAACACACTGATTTGCTTGTAGGGGAGATTGTGGTTTTAAAAGACGTAAGCCCATGGTATACTCTTTTTGTTCTTTCTTTGTCTGTTAAGTTTTTGAGTAAATTGACCTAGTATCTGACTTGTTTTTGTTTGGTTTGTTTTTTTCGTGTTGCTTTTTTGTTTTGTTTTCTTTTGTTTTGTTTTTTCAAATGGAGTCTTGCCCTGTCACCCAGGCTGGAGTGCAGTGGTGTGATCCGGCCTCACTGCAACATCCACCTCCCAGGTTCAAGCAATTCTCCTGCCTCAGGCTCAGGAGTAGCTGGGATTACAAGCAGGCACCACCACGCCTGGCTAATTTTTTGTGTGTTTTTCGTAGAGGCAGAGTCTCACCAGGTTATCCAGGCTGGTCTCAAACTCCTGACCTCAGGTGATCTACCTTCCTCAGCCTCCCAGTCCTGGGACTATAGGCATGATCCACCGTGCGTGGCCTAGTATCTGACTTCTTAAAACAAGTTCAATCCTATTTCTCTCCGCGTGTTTCCTTAATCATGTTTGTAAATTCCTGGTAACTGTATTAGATTCTTGAATAGAGTAGAAAGTGATAAGATGCTAGCATTTATATGTGGGGAAAGAAGGAAGTGTCATGTCTTAAGTATTAAATAGATTTCTCTTCACGGCTTTATTATCACTATCTCAGTTGGTGAATTTAGCATTCATATAATTATTAAAATATATTACTTATTTTCCACTTGTAGAATCCTTCAAGAAGGAATATACTGGCCAGGTATTAATCAGGCAACCTCAATATATAAGCATAATATTGCCAAATACATTAAATTCTCATTTTAACTCCATCCATGAAAGAGCGTCATTAAAATGACGCACCTCAGAATATAGTGAATAAAAAAATAAATAAGAAGTTTACTCATAAATTAGCATGAGATTAGGAAGAATAAATCATGTCAGTAAGGACATAAGATATGTAGAAGGATAGGATGTTATAGTGAGAAAATGGTGTATTGTATTTGGTGCATGTGTATTAGATATTTTCAGTGCTGGATTTTGACAGTGGGTGTGGTGTGGCCAAGCTGTGCACAGCTGAAATGAAAGTGATACCCAGTTACTAGAATTTATCAGGTCAGGAAATCATAAGGCTAAGGGGCAGTGGTGTGAATGTTGAAATTCCTCAGTTTCAAAGCTGAAATTGGGATGGAGTGAAAAAGGCATCAGATTCCCATGTGTTTGGTGAGTTTTTAGTTAATAGAATCTGTGAATTGATGATTAATCTTTTGACACTGGCAAGGGAGATTTAGGGAAAAACAACTGTTCGTTGTATATGGGACATGATAGAGCGTCTGAAGGTTTCATTTAAGAAGGCTGCAGAGGTAGCAAGATTCTTGGGAAGAGCTAGGTTTCACCAAATCAAGTATTTGGATTATAGGTTCTGAAAGAGATTGATTGTGTATGGTAATATGTTTATAAAGTATAATTGGCTCCTAAAAACTTAGGTGTGAGAGTTGGTGGGTAACATGACAAGAGAAAAATAAATTAAGAGGGAATTATTCAAGTTAATTGAATACCTTCCTGTGTAGTTAAGTTAGCTAGTTAACATATAAAAAAAATCTTCAATGATGGCCTATAAACATATACATTTTATAATGTATTTGAAATCATGACATCTTAGATTCTTACTCAGCATATCTGGCAAACATCCAAATCTATATTTTACTTTAACTTCTATTTTTCTAGAAAGACAAGCTATATTTGTTTATGTGTAGTCTTTTGGAGCTAGGTCTGTTCTACAGTATTCATCAGCATTACCTGGTAGAGCTCATTAATGGCATTTGCAAGTCACTGATTATCTTGTGATGCTCATTTAATGAGGGAATTTAAACTCATTTAGAGTATCTGGGTGTTTTCTCGTGATCTCTTTGCTTATCTGAGTCTTCAACTGTATCCTACACATGTTTGTTCCAATCTTCCTTCTTCACAAATCAGTTTTATTAATGATGGAAAGCAAAGTAAGTGTTGGTTGCTCATTTCTCTGCATAGTGTACGTTATATCCCAAGCAGAGTTTTCATGCATATTTAAAATATTATTTTTGACATATTTAAAATCTCTGACTTTCTTTGGGTCTCTGTCCTTCTTTCACAATATTATTAACATAGGTATGCTATGTTATGTTTATCTTTTATTGTGCTCTGATATTTTTGCCTTTCTTGCTCTTCTCAAGGGACTTAAAATGCTGAGTTGGTCAAGGATATGTACTGTATATCTCCCTTATGAATAACTTATTTTCTCAGTAAAATGATTTACAATTAGAGCATAAGAACTCATTATTGCAAAACATTCAGACTATAGATTTATGTCTCTCTGTATCTGCTTCCTAAAGTCTGAAATCTTCCTTTCAAAAAGTCATATTGATGAATATGTTGCTTTATAATTGGAGGCATTTTAGTGTGGCATTTAAGAGTGAAGGTCTTGGAGTCAGACAAGGCTGAAATTAAACCCCAAAGTTCTCATTTACTACATGTGAATTTAGTAATTCTTAATGAGTCCCAGAAACTACTTATTTGTCAATAAATGGCATAACAGTATACATCTAACTGGGTTACTGGGTCAACTTTATGAATTAATGATATAGAAAAATTAACCATGATATATGACAAATCACAAGTATTTAATTAATCTTTCTTGTTATTGATATTAATCGTTTTTTCTTTGTAAAAGTGTACGTGTGTAATATTTCTTCAACTAATCACAAATCATTTGCCTTCAGAAGTTTGCAGGTTTCAAAACTGTCTCTTACATCAATAAATATGGAATTTTTGAACCTTGTTTTCTTAATAAAAATAACATATTAGAACCTGTTTGAGGGTTGCTTTTTATTTTATTTTACTTACTGCTTAATTTATTCCTTCTTCTTTTAATTTATTTGTTATTCACTTCATCTTTTTGTTCTTACTTTTCTCATCACTCTGGCTTTTCTATTTTTAGCAACAGGATTTTTTTTTTGCTTTTTTACATGAAATTTCATTATATATTTTTCTAAATATTATCTGTATTGGTTTTGAGAATTTATTATAGATGGAGAAGTTTTCCTGAATATTATGACTGGAAAGCAAATGTCAATTATATCATGCTTGCAATGTTTTAAACGAATTGTATATAGCAAGGGGTCACACGCTCTTCTGTCCTCTCTCCACGAATACTAAAAGATCACTTTATGACAAACAATTCTACAGCTGATGCAGAGAAATGACATGTTGAGGTTAATGCCTGGTTGTTGCTTCTTTTTTTTAAGCACATATTTTTAATAATTATGTCATTTTACTTCATTTATGCTAACTAGTTAATGATTCAAATTTTGTACAAATATGTAACATTTTAACTTAAGCAAATAGAATTTAACCCTTATTAAAATTAGAATGACCGAAGAAATACAAGTAATTTTACATTATGCTATTCTACAATAATAAACATTTATGAAAATCTAACAGGCTGAATACCAAAGTTCACTGTGGTCCTTCCCCATCTTGTGGTTTTTGCATCTTACTGCAAAACTTCTGTGTTTGCTTCTGCGAAAGAAAGACAACTGAAGGATCATGTTCCAGCTGATAAATGCTTTGTTCACAGGCTTCTGGCCAGAAGTCATCGAATAGTTCACTCAACCAAACCACAGGAGGCTGGGGAATACGTGAGAGCAAGCACATGGCCATGTGATGACTAGGAAACATCTCAGCCACAGTAACCTTTCTCAGGTTTTTTTAGTTTCCTTATATTATTGTTTCCTAAGGAATTTTTCAAGGTAAGTACTCAATTGCATTGTTTGCTTTTCCTGATTCTATTGAAAGGTTCACGCTATATATTTTTTTCTCCTATTTTAATGTAATGTAATGAATTAAATCAATTATAGCAAACCCTCCTTTTATACCTAGGTCATATTATTTTAATATGTTACTGGATATGGATTGCTATTATTTACAATTTTTGCATCTTTTTCACAAGATACTCTAGCCTGAACGTTTATGTCCATGTGGTATCCCCTCAGATTTTAAGAGCTAAATTATATATGCTTATTATAAGATTTTCAGAGTTTCCTCTTTTTCTGTTCTCTGGGAAAGTTTTGGTAAGATTGGTATAATGTCTTCCCTAAATATGAAATAATTAACTGAATAAGAAATCTGGAATATAAATTCTTTATTTAATATAATAATAATATTTATTTATTTTATTAATAACAAATTTAAAATAAATTAAAAATACGTTTAAAATGAATACATATTTTAAAATATAATTTTTAAAAAATAGAGCACATTCTTCATGCTTCCTATTATTTTCCAGTTGAAGATTGTGTTTTTTAGAGCAAAGATTCTCCTGATTGGGTTTATGCCAAATGTTGGAGGAGGAGGGGTGTGGATTGTGGGAACTGCTTCACCAACCTCTGTGTAGAACATGATGTAGTGTTGTTTGCATCAGCAACTATGCCAGATCCTTCTAAGAAATAATACGTAACGTGGGAGAATGTTCATTATCAAGCAACGTGGTGTCCTCTGTGCTAACAAACTTAGCTACTCAGCATAATGCATAATTTATCTACATGTCTACATCTTCTTTATTTGGCATATTGTGCCTACCAATATGTAAAGATAGTTTTTTTTAAATTGTGTTTTTTAAACAACTCACACTATTTAATCTTAAGCTTATTTTCCTAAAGTTGCTTTTACATTTTTGAAAAGTCTGCGGAACTTAAAGTAATATTTTTTTAACCTTGATACTGGAAGCTTATATTTTCTCTCTTCCATTTTTTCTTGATTAATCCTGCTGCATGAATCCTGCTTCTTTTATAAACGTAATCTTTTAAATGGCACAGTATTACCTTTGGTGATATTTTGATTGTACATTTCTTTCTATGTACCTAAGTTTTATTTCATCATTATTATTTGCTGTCTTCTATTTATTTAGGTTTAGTTTGTACTTTTCCCCAGATGTTTAGTTCATTTGGTATCAGCCATTTTTTTTTTTTTTTCTAATATGTGCACTTAATGCTTTAAGTTTCTTTCTGAGCACTACTTTATCTGAATTATAAAATGTCTTGCACAACATCTATTCAACATCAAACAGTTTAGATGTTTTCCTCATTATTATTTCAGTTGTTTTCTGTCATTCCTTATGCTGAATAGAAATTATGAAAGGATTAAAATGATATAAATATACCAATGAATTTAAGAAGTAAACAAAGCCAATATCTGATTCAATAATTTTTTCTAACATTATTTCAGACATTTGATTTCTAATTTATTTTTAATAATAGCTACATGTTGCTTAACATTTCCTATTGAATTCCATATAAAATAATAGAGAAATTCTATATTCATTTGTTAATATTTATTTTTTATGTTGGAATGCTATGCAAATGTCAAGGAAGTTGAAGAAGTGATTTCATTATGGGGCAAAATCTAATGTAAATTATCTTTACCCCAAATTGTTTCAGAATATAATTGCATAAATTTAAAATATGGGAGAGAAACTGGGGGAATAATGAAAATTTAAAAATGTATTAATAAACAAAGCTAGTAATAATGACCACACTTTTTACATATAGAAGATCCTTACTCCATAAAGCAAGTTAACAGTTTTAAGTATTTACCCTGTTTTTTTTTAATCATTTATCAAACTACTTTTTAAAGAAATAATAAGTGACAATTTTAAGAGTAGAACTAAATGACAAAAGATTTTTTTTTGTTTTTTACTTAGTGATTTAAAAGGGAACCTATTGTTAAAATTATAAGAAATAATAGATCAGTATCTATTATGAACATGGATGCAAAAGTCTTCAATGAAATATTAGCCAGATAAATCCAGCAATATAAAAATAATTTATTCTGGTCAGGTGTGGTGGCTCATGTCTGCAATCCCAACACTTGGGCAGACTGAGGTGGGCAGATCACTTCAGGTCAGGAGTTTGAGACCGGTCTGGTCAACATGGTGAGACCCCCATCTCTTCTAAAAATATAAAAATTAGCTGGGCATGGTGGCACATGCCTGCAATCCAAGCTACTAGGGAGACTGAGGCAGGAAAATTTCATGAACCCAAGAGGCAGAGGTTGCAGTGAGCTGAGATTGTATCACCGCACTCCAGTTTGGATGACAAAGTGAGATTCCACCTCAAAAAAATTAGAAAAATAAAGATAAAAGTAATTTATTCTATGACAAAGTGACATTTATCTCAGAAATGTAAGGTTGATTAAAATCTGAAAATATGTTAATGTCATATATCATAAGAGTAAAATAAAAAACAAATGATTATTATAATAGCAGCAAAAAAAAACTTCTGGAAAAATTCAACAAAAATTTGTATCAAAATGTAATGTTTTGATAAAAAACGCTCCAAAAACCAGAAATAGAAGGAATCTTTCTCTAGTTGATAAAGGGCATTTATGAAAAACACACAGCTAACTTACACGTAATGGTGAAAAACTGTCTGCTTTTTCCCTAAGATAAGGATTAAAAGAGGGATATCTGTTCTCACCATTTCTATTCAGTGTTTAACTAATAGTACAACTGAGGGCAATTCGGCCAGAAAAATAAACTAAAAGTATTGCTACTGGAAATAAACCAGAAAGACTGTCTCTATTCCCAGATGGCATGATCCTGTATATAAAAAAATCTAAAGAACTGAGTAAAATTATTGGAACTAATAAACAAATTCAGCAAATTTGCAGGACACAAGATAAATATGTGAAAATTAATTGTATTTTTATACACTTTAAAAAGCAATTAAAAATAAAATTAAAAAATGATTTCATTTATAGTTGCATAAAAAAATAAAATATTTAAATTTAATAAAAGTACTGTAAAATGTACTCTGAAAACTACAAAACACTGTTGAAAGAAGTTCAATACTTAAATAATTTTTTGAAATTACATCTTCGTGTACTATAAGATTTAACATTAAGATAGAAATACTAACCAAATTTCCCTACAGATTCTATGCAGTCCATATCAGATTTTCAGATTACTTGTGCAGTTGATAAGATGAATGTAAACTTCATATAAAATTAAATGGAACCCAGAATAGCCAAAACCATCTTGAAAAACAAGAGTAAAGTAGGGGGACTCATATTTCCCAATTGTGAAACTCACTAGAAAGCAACAATAATCAAGGTGGTGTGATACTAGCAAAATGATAAAAGTATAAGCCATGGGATAAAATTAAGAGTCCAAAAATAAACCCATAGATCTATAGTTATTGATTTTCCAGAACTTAACCAAAACTGTGTAATGGTGAAAGAATGATAATTTTAACAAACTGTCCTGGGACATCTGGATCATCACATACAAGAATAAAGTTAAACTCACACTATATAAAAATTAACTCAAAATAAATTTAAATATAGGAGCAAAAACTATACAATGCTTAGAAGAAACTATAAGGGCCAACTTTTTGACCTTATACTTGGCAAGAGATTCTTAAATACAACACAACAAGCATTAGCAACAACAACAACAAATAAATAAACTAGACTTCATCAATATTAAACATTTTTACATTTCAAAAGACACCATCAAGACAGTGAAAAGACAACCTATGTAATGGGATAAAATATCTACAAGTTACATATCTGATAAGAGGCTTGTTTCCAGAATATATAAAGAGAACTTACAACTCAGTAACATAAATACAAATAACTCAAATTTTTTAAATGAGTAGATAATGTTAATTAACATTTCTTTAAGTAAGATTGCAAATAACCAACAGGCAAATGAAAAGATACTCAATTTAATTCATCATAAGGTAAATTAAGTCAAAAATATAATGAAATACCACCTTATACCCACTAGGAAGTCTAGAATTAAAAAGTCAGATAATAAATGCTGGCTAACAAGTGGAGAAAGCAGAACCCTCGTATAGTGCTGGTGGAAATGTAAAATGGTATAGCGTCTTTGAAAAATAATCTGGTGACCCCTTACATGATAACACAGAGATTTTCCAAATGGCCCAACAATCCCACTCCTAGGTACATACACTTGGAGAAATGAAAATTACATTTACAAAGAAACTTGCACAAAAACATTTGCAGCAATGTTATTCATATTAGTCAAAAGGTATAAACAATTCAAATGCCCATCAACTGATGAATGAATAAACAAAATGTGGTATATACGTGTAAAGTGACATTATCCAATTATAAAAAGGAATGAGGGAGGATAAGGTCCAAGAATCACTTGAGGCCAAAAGTTGCAGACCAACCTGAACCACGTAATGGAAATGAAGTATTGGATGCATAGTATAACAGGATGAACCCTGAAAACATTATGTTAAGTGAAAGAAGTCAGTCACATAGGACTACATAGATAATTCCATTAATATAAAATGTCCAAAACAAGGAAGCCCATAGAAACAAAAACTAGGTGAGTGGTTGACGAGGGCTGAAGGAAAGAGAAGGATCACAGAGTGGTGATAGCTAACGTGTACCAAGTTTCTTTCTGTAGTGACAAAAATGTTCTAAAATTGCTTGCAAATATAGATGCTCTTCAACTTGCAATGAGGTTATGTTTTAATAAACTCATCATAAGTTTAAAATACTGCATGTCAAAAATGTATGTAGTATGCCTAAACTACTAGAATATTATAGCTTAGCCTCTCCTACTTCAAATGTGCTCAGAAAATTTACATTAGCCTAAAGTTAGGCAATGTCATCTAACACAAATCCTATTTTATAATGAAGTGTTGAATACCTCATATAATATATTGAGTGTTGTACCGAAAATAAAACAAAGAACGGTTGTATGGTTATGTAAAGTATGGTTTCCACTGAATACATATCACTTTCACACCATAGTGAAGTTGAAAAGTTGTAAGTTCATTGAAAGCTGGGGAATGTCTGTATCTGTGAATACACTAAAAACCATTGAATTCTATATCTTAAATGTGTAAATTATATGTCCTGTGAACTATATTTCAATAAAGCTGCTTTAAAAATATTCTTTGACAACTGTATTATATATGACTATGTAGTCAAAACCAAAGTTGTAAAGGAACAATTGCAATAATTTCTACAATTTTACAAGTGCTCGATATACAACCCAAGCTACAAATAGAGCCCTGTGTCAAGCAGCATATACCAATTTATCCCAGCATTTTTGTAGGACATCCTGTTGATGCTGGAGATGGCAACCATGGCTCATTCCTTCATTTCCTCAGGATTGTGAGGTTCTTGACTCATACTCATAAAGATGTCAATGATATGATATCTTAGGGGTCCAGGGGAACTACTATTCCAAGGCAAGCTGGTGTTTCAGGAAAAAGCCCTCCCCATTTCCTTTGAATATATTCATAAAATTAATAACTTCTAGACTGCATAATGTATGTGAGAGGGAAGCCACATTTTCCTGCAAAATGGCATTCATAAAGACTTTCTAAAGCTGCGGGAAAACCCTTCAGTGTGAGGCAATTTATAACCCATCACTACGTTCTTTACACACACACACACACACACACACAGAGGCTCAAAGATTTATAGTCTTATCACTGAATTAAAAACAACTTGCAGAGTCAACTTTGTCTTCCATGTGAGCCTAGAAATGACAGCTGAAATTTTATTTTCCCTTATCTACCTCCAGCAGGGTTTACTGGGTGAACAAAAGGGTTTCACCTTTCACCAATCAAAGAGGAACATGAAACTCTCAAGCAGCCCTCCCTGTTGATGAACTAGGCTGAATGGTGACACAAAGATGATTCGTAGCTTTTCAGCTGTGTGAAATGTAAGAGCAGTTCAAACTTAATGCCTAATACATGTTTACTAGGCACTGAACAATACATTTTTGAATGTGTTCAATTAGTTTGAATTATTTTGCATATACTCAATAAAAATTACATGTTTTCATTCATAATTTTTTATAAATTTGTATTTTACTATTTACCAAGGTATCTAAGCACTCTTTAAAATAGGCACACATAGATATCACACTGTCTTAGTCCATTCAGACTGCTATGCCATAAATTGGTTTGCTTATAAACTAAAAAAATCTATTTCTCACCGTCTGGGGGCTGGGAAGTCCAAGATCAACATGACAGCAGATTTGGTGTTTGGTGAACAATCACTTCCTCACAGATGGCCATCTTCTCATTGTAGCCTCACGTGACAGAAGGGTCAGTGTGGAGATCTCTCTGGGATCTCTATTATAAGGGGATGAATTTCATTCGTGAGCGTTCCACCCTCATAACCTAATCACCTCCCAAAGGTTCTACAACCCAAAACCATCACCTAGAGTATTAGGATTTGAACATATAAATTTTGAGGGAATGCAGACATTCAGTCTATTGCACATACCATAATACTGTGTCACTTTATAAAGCATCATGACTTTTATATATGCAATTCATGGTCAGAGCAATTCTTGAAGACAAATATGACCTCCATTTTATAGATAAGAAAACTGAGGCTCAGAGAGACAAAGTCACTTGATCAATGTCTGGCCATGAGCAGATCATAGAACTGGGATTTGTTCCCAACCCTAGCTAAATCTACAACTCTAAAATTAACTTTTATTCACTATAAATTAACCATAAATATCAATCAGGTTCAGTGGCATGCCTCTGTGTGTATGTTTACTTTGCTTATTTATTTGGATGTAGTCAGAAAATAATTGTTACTATTTAGTTCATTATGTTTACTATAATTTGTTCACGTTTGACATTGTATATTTCCCAACACTGTTACTTAGAATATAGAGATTTGTGACAGTTATACCTTCATTGTTCACTGTATACTTCATCATTATAAACTTACCTAATTTATTACTTTAAAATAGATTTTTGCCTGTGTCAGATAAAGAAAGTATATAATAAAAAATATTAAGAAAAAAAGTGCTGCTAAGCATTGAATTCTGATGTTCAATATATTTGTGTTCAAAATCACACACATACAAGCACTGTATACACAGGCATGAAGTTATCATAATCTAATCAGATTCTATCTGTAATTCAGGTGAAGCAAGAGGCAAAGCCTTTCTTGTTGAATAGCTGGATTATTGATAATATTTTCATCAGGTCCCTTCAAGGTAAATCAAGAATCTTTTGGCCCAGCACAGTGGCTCACACCTGTAATCCCAGCACTTTTGGAGGTTTATGTGAAGTCTTTCTACTTTTTTCATGTGGGTATTTATTTCTATAAACTTTCCTTTTAGAACTGCTTTCTGCTATATCCTATATGTTTGGGTATGCTGTATTTCAATTTTTATTTTTCTCAATAAGTTTCTAATTTCTTCGTTAATCTAATTATTGTTCAGGAACACATTATTTTATTTAATTTCTATGGATCTGTACAGCTTCCAATGTTCCTTCTGCTATTGGTTTCCAATTTTATTTTGTGGTGGTCAGAAAAGATGTTTGATACGATTTTAATTTTTAAAAAAATTTGTTAAGACTTATTTTGTGACCTAACATATGGTTTATCCTGGATCACTCGAAGCCAGGAATTTGATACCAGCCTGGGCAAAAAATTGAGACCGTTTCTCTACAAAATGTTAATAACTTAGCCAGGTGTGGTGGTGCCCACCTGTAGTTCCACCAACTATAGAAGCTGAGTTGGGAGAATCGCTTGAGCTCAGGAGTTTGAGGCTGTAGTGGCTTATGATCACACCACTGCAGTGTGGCCTGGGTGACAGCGTGAGACTGTGTCTCTAATTAAAAAAAAAAACATATTTAAAAGAAATTTTAAAATTTTTTAGTTTTTTTTTTTTTTTGTCTTTTTGCCTTTTTGCTTGCCTGAGTTCTCATTGGTCAACTGATACTTTCAATACCTGCAAAAACTGGGATGCAAAAACTGTACCTTCCAATGAGAGTATTTATATCATGTTCCAAGAGTGGCTGAATTTTACAGAGAGGAAAAAAATAACAACAACAACAACAAGAAACTCACTTTGTGTTCTGGGTCTTAAATTTGGGTGTTTAATTGGTGCAATAAATATCAGAAATAGAAAAAAAAAAAAACCTATCAAACCTCCAAAGTTATTTCTGATGTCTTTGGGGCAACAAATCAAACTGCAAGATGACATTCTGGTTATATGCTTTGATACCGGTCAGTCTGCAAAGTTGTTATTTAGGTTTTGCAAAAAAGTATGTGTAACTGCAAAGTGATTTCATGACACTTGTGTTTTGCAATACATTGTTACTAAAAAAGCTTTAAAATATTTACTATTATTTTGTATCATAGCACCTCACACTTTTACATTGATATGATAAACCTACTTCCTTTATGTATTAATGATGTATAGTTAGTTGTTCTTTTATAATTCTATATGAGGCTTTTTAATGTTTTTTGTCCGTTTGTTTTTGTTTGTTTGTTTGTTTTGGGGGAGATGGAGTTTTGCTTTTGTTGCCCAGGCTGGAGTGCAATGGTACAATCTTGGCTCACTGCAACCTGCGCCACCCAGGTTCAAGTGATTCTCCTGCCTCAGCCTCCTGAGTAGCTGCGATTACAGGCATGTGCCACTACACCCAGCGAATTTTGTGTTTTTCATAGAGACGGGGTTTCTCCATGTTGGCCAGGCTGGTCTGGAACTCCCAACCTCAGGCGATCTGCCTGCCTCGGCCTTTTAATGTTTTATTACAACCCTATAGTCTTTAAATATGCTTGTAATTCTTTTAAATTTAGGATGTATAGCCCATTCATAATTATTGCTATAGGACATGTGGTTTTGCTTTTGTCATCTTTATATTATTACTAATATTATTATCATATTTATTTCTATTTCTTCCATTTTTATGTGGTTACTAAGTTTTACAATTCAGTCAAATGCTGTATTTTAAATCTATATCACCTTAAAACTAACCATTTGCGACAAGGGAATATGAAAATAATTTTTTTTTCTCTATCTACTTTTGCTACTCAATTCTCAGTCTTTGTCAATAAATTATTAAGAAATTTTAACAGTTATTATGTTGTATTATATTATTTTTTTCTAATATTCTCATACATTAAATTTTACATATAATTGAAGCATAAACATCAATTGGTTTTAATATTTCCAAGAATTTCTTTTATAAATATTTCATAATGCTTAGGAAACCTTTATTCGATGGTAGGAACACCTGAAAATCTCATATCTTGCATTTGCCTTCACAAAAAAAGTTAATTTTGCTGGGTATAAAATTTTAGAATTCAAAACTTATATTTGAACAATCTTATACATGTAAAGCTTTGGTATTATAACATTTAGTATTTCAGTTAACATATTAAATAACAACATAATTTTTAATAATTTTTAAAACTTTATTTTTATTTATTTATTCTTTTAGAGACAAGGTGTCACTCTGTCACTCAGGCTGGAATGCAGTGGCACAATCTCTGCTCACTGCAACCTCCACCTCCCAAGCTCAAGTGAGCCTAGTACCTCAGCCTCCTGAGTAGTTAGAACTGCAGGCATGTACCACCATATTTGGCTAATTTTTGTATTTTTTGTTTAGACAAAAGTTTCACCATGTTGCCCCGGCTGGTCTCAAACTCCTGGACTCAAGTGGTCTGCTCACCTCAGCCTCCCAAACTGCTGGGTTTATAGGTGTGAACCACCATGCATTGCTTAAACTATTTTTTTGTGAGGATTTTTAGTTTTATTTACTTAAAATGTTTCAATATTACTGAGAATATTAGATGAAAATATTAGAATAAATAAATACTTAGAATATTTGATGAAAAGGTCATATTGATAGTGCTGGAGATTTTGTTGGTTGTCACAGTATTTCTGGAAAGATGTTTGGCAGAATGTAACAAAAGTGATACAAAATGTTAGAGGTTATTTGAGCCGATGAAATTACATGCCCAAAAAATTTGCAAACTCAAGCACTATACAAGAATTATTATTTAGTTCAGATGAATGTTATAGCATTTTATTTATCATTGTCTATGTCAACGCCTATCTGTTTCATCCATTTGAGAGTCTATTTCAGAGAAATCAATTATCTCCATGTGTACTTTCTACTGCTTTCCTCAATCTTAATAACTGTAATCATTTATTGTTTTATCTCCGTGTTTATTAGTTCTCCATATTCTGAGAATCCCACAGTATCTTCTATTATACAAACATGATTTCCTACTTTTGGACTACCTATTCTCCAAGTATAATTTAAATCTCTTTTGTTTTAGATACCCGAATACTGAAAACTGACAGCATGTGACAATTCATTTCATCGGCTTGTAAAGATATCCATTGCAGTTACATATCTTAAAATCGCAAGCTCCAGTTTTTGTTTTTTTATTTGTTTGTTTTTGTTTCTTTGTTTTGAGATGGAGTTTTGCTCTTGTCATCTGGGCTGGAGGGCAATGGTGCGATCTTGGCTCACTGCCACCTCTGCCTCCTGGGTTCAAGCAATTCTCCTGCCTCAACCTTCCAAATAGCTGGGAATACAGGCACTCGCCACCATGCCTGACTAATTTTTGTATTTTTAGTAGAGATGGGGTTTCACCATGTTGGCCAGGCTGGCCTCAAACTCCTAACCTCAGGTGATCCGCCCACCTCAGCCTTCCAAAGTGCTGGGATTACAGGCATGACCACCACGCCCGGCCACAAGCTCCAGTTCTATGCAGATCTTCTATTATTGGAAATGTGAACCTTTTCTAAACTTTCTTCTGATTTCTGCAGTAAATTATTTTCAATAATATGATTTACTTGAGTCTTAAAAATTATGTGATGTTTTATTTAAGACATGTGAGGTCCCAGTTTGCCATTTTATCTTTGAATTATACAGGGCAGCATCAGTTAGCATGTGAGGGCCAGCAGATGCATTGAAGGTTACACTTGGTTATATACTTTGTCTAGCTGTGCAGTCATCAAATCCTCTTTTCAGACCTATTGCTAGGCAGGGGAATTTATTTCAACTTCCAGTTACTAATGAGATTATACAAATTATCTTTCTTCTGTAGGAGAAGTAGCATCTTTCTCTCAGTCCATATTATAGATTCTGTATTATTCCTATGCAGGGGATGCAAAACCACTTTGATGGAATACTGCTAGAGATTGCCTCTTTCTCCATTCCTACTTCAGGAATTTTATTGGTTTTAATTTGCATATCCCATAATAAGCCATTAATTTATCTAGTTCTACTTCCTTATTTTTAGAAACAAAAAATTAAATTGATCAAAAATCTAACATGAAATATACTTGCACTCATAGGTGGGAATTGAGCAATGAGATCACTTGGACACAGGAAGGGGAACATCACACACCGGGGCCTGTTGTGGGGTGCGGGGAGCGGGGAGGGATAGCATTAGGAGAGATACCTAATGTAAATGACCAGTTAATGGGTGCAGCACACCAACATGGCACATGTATACATATGTAACAAACCTGCACGTTGTGCACATGTACCCTAGAACTTAAAGTATAATAATAATAATAATAATAATAACAAAAAAGAAATATACTTGCAGAATATTTGATGAAAAAGTCATATTGATAGAGTGCTGGAGATTTTGTTGGTTGTCATAGTATTTCTAGAAGGATGTTGGGTAGAATGCAACAAAAATGATACAAAATATTGGAAGCTATTTGAACTGATAAAATGACAGTTATTGTTACAAAGAAATCATTAGAGATATTCAGAAATCTTTAAACTATACATGTGTTTAGTATTATATATATCAGTAAGATTTTAGTTTGGATTTAAATATTTAAAACAAAGATATTCAAAAATAATTATGGGATAAAATGAAATAATTACATCTATGGATTTATAAATATTTCTTGAAAATCTTGTTATAAATGAGATTCATTAGCATGTCAAAATATTCAAAAGTAATATTAAATGAAATGAGGTTAGGTTAAAATATTAAAACAAAGAACTGACAATAATATAAAAGATAGAATATAGATTATGGCCGGGCGCGGTGGCTCAAGCCTGTAATCCCAGCACTTTGGGAGGCCGAGACGGGCGGATCACGAGGTCAGGAGATCGAGACCATCCTGGCTAACACGGTGAAACCCCATCTCTACTAAAAAAAATACAAAAAACTAGCCGGGCGAGGTGGTGGGCACCTGTAGTCCCAGATACTCGGGAGGCTGAGGCAGGAGAATGGCGTAAACCCGGGAGGCGGAGCTTGCAGTGAGCTGAGATCCGGCCACTGCACTCGAGCCTGGGCAACACAGCGAGACTCCGTCTCAAAAAAAAAAAAAAAAAAAAAGAATATAGATTATATTTTGAGATAGTGATATTTTATCTTTATATTTTGAGGTGTTTTCTATATTTTGTATAATAAGCATAGATTACATTCATCAAATAAAAATTATGATAAAATTACTGCAACAATTTCTTGGGGCTAAGTGGTTTTCTAATTTTACTTATAACTTCTTTCTTAATTTGTTATAAACACATTTTGAAGAGAATGTAAAATTCAATATACTGGTCTGATACATTGTTAACTACGGACTTTATTGGTCTTCACCTCTTCCTATATGGATGCTATGATAAAATCTTACTGCAATATCACAGCAGTGACCTATTTCTTTGTGTGTTATGGTTTGACAATATAAGAAAAATTAAGTAAAATTAATTATATTAAATATTTTTATGTAGTTACCAATTGGGACAACTGAAGATTTGCATATTCATGAGTTGCTTCTGTGTGTGTGTGTGTGTGTGTGTGTGTGTGTGTGTGTGTGTCTATGTGTGTGTGTGTGTGTGTTTGACTATAGTTCCTGGAGACATAAATATGACTCACCTTTTTTTTTTTTTTTTTTTTGAGATGAAGTCCCACTCTTGTCACACAGCCTGGAGTGCAATGGCATAATCTCGGTTCACTGTAACCTCCACCTCCCCAGTTCAAGTGATTCTCCTGTCTCAGCCTCCCCAGTAGCTGGGATTTCAGGTGCCTGCTACCATGTCCAGCTAAATTTTGTATTTGAATTCCTGCCCTCAGACCATCTGCCCGCCTGGGACTTTCAAGACTCAACATTTTGTGCTTCATTATGTCATATTTTCTATTTAGTAGAATTATTTCTTTAAACTTTCAATTAAATCTTATATTTAAAACAAATTATATTAGACCTACTGTTTGAGTTCCTGAAAAGATTATATAGGTTAAAAAGATCATATAGTTTTTAAATGAAAAAATTAGCAACACTAACAACCATCAGTATTTTATCCAAAAATGTATATTTTCAATTAAAACTCAAAATAATGCTGGTGTATAAAATATATTACAAATGAATACTCATATATGTATATTAGAGCATGTATTTTAAAATATTAAAATATGCTAATAAATATGCATGATGTTTATAGATTTATTATATTGAAATGCAGACAATATTTAAAGTAAATAGCATACAATTTTATAATACAATCGTATGTAAATATGATTATATACAGCATTGATATTGATCATGTCTGTCACTGCTACAAAACAGTTTTTTAAATACAGACTTTAAAATTTTGTTGGATAGCATATCATGTTGGTAGATTTTTTGCATGTTTATATTATTTTAAAATTAAATGGCTAATGTGGAATAATAAGTTTTAAAAAATGATTCATAATTTCCTGTCAACTTATGTTGGTATATATGTCATGTTTATTTTTATTTTTTCATGCTCTCAAGGTATAAAAAGCACATCTGCTATCTGAATATTTTTATTAAAATGCTGCAGAAATTGAAATAGTTTCTACTCCTGGACACTAAAATATCACCTGCTTTTGGTTAGTTAATTGAACTAGTAATTATTCTTGAACATGTGGGTTGGTTGTTTTCTGCCTGAAATAATTACTCAATGAAGCTTACACTAGGTCTTTCAGCAGGAAGCTAACAATTGGGGTGTTGGTAGAAGAATGTACATAACACTTTTGTGTCTGCTGCCAGATGGAGAAGCAGATGGGTGTGTAATACATGCAAAACTAACTACATGATCTAAAATCTGCTTACTACCCATTATCAACAAGGTCAAGGTTTCTGAAAATCCAATTTATCCAACCAACAGATTACTTAAAACTAGATAAGAACAGGTTTTCATTAATAAGTCTATATTTTACCTGCAAATTATATTTCAGCCAAATAGTATATTTATTTCCTGTTACTAAAATGTATAGTAATGCTGATTTTTATAAGTTTATATGACTAATCAGGTAGTTACGAAAAAGAAAATGAGGCTACTTCTTAGTGTTTCTTTTTTATGTCCTTCCCAGAGTAAAGATTTAAACAATTAAACAATTCAATTTGGTAAAAATATCTCCCTAAAGTGTGGTAAATAGAGATTTTAGTTTGAAGACAAATTTACATTTGTACCATGTAGGCCTGTGTATCCATGAGCATCTATACACACATGCATATGATTTATTATAATTACTGCACTCTGCTATCCTAGAGAAAGAAGTTCAAATTTGTCCAACATATTTGTTTAATATATTCATTGGGATTTTAAACTTAGTTACATGATTCCTATAAAAACATTATTTAATGTTTAACATTCCCATAAAACATTAATTAATCAGTGTTACTCAAAGCAAAGTGTACTTATTTCAGATAATCCCTAGTTACGCATCAAGGTTTCCTTATGTGTTTGTCATTACAAAGGAAAAAATAAACTACTGAAGAATGTGTTCATGTCACTAACTCAAAAAGGGAAGTTAGTCATAATAATCAGAAAATAACACTCAAAAAGTACTGCTTACCTGAAGGCACTAGCTGCCAGATCCATTCTAGTAGGAACACTTAGGAAGTAATTTGGTTAACTGCTGGTGGTTGAGTACCTCACGCTCAACCACCAACTAGCATGGGTTTTACTTCCAGGAGCCCCACCAGTGACTTGTTGTGAGGATCTAAGAAAGATCTCATAGCTTTAACAAGTGGGTGGGAAGAGGGGGAGCGATTCTTCTGGAATATGCCCAGAGCCTTCTCCATTAACAAAGGCCTCCTCTCCAGTTCTTTACCAGAGCCTTACACAGCTGGATAAAAAGCATTTTTCCCACTCCAGGCCTCTACGGTCTTCTTGTCTTACCTAACTGGGAGGGAAGCAAAACAACGTAAGAAGAACAGCTTCAAAATTCAGAGGACAAAGACACAAACTCGCTAAATGAGACTTAATCATAAGACTATAGAATGTTTCTCCTTCATTCCATACTCTACCACAGCACCAATAGAGTTTCACTGTAATGATAGTGGACTGTAGGCGAAGGACCTGCAAGATGTAGACTCTCTCTGAGGAGATGTCCATAGAGAAACCCAAAATCAAGAGGGGAGATTAAATAACGACACTGTAGGGATTTGAAGTATCAGGCATGGTATGGTAATCATTAAACAAATTCAAGCTACTCTTCAAATACACGCAATTTCTCACAGTAGAGGATTTTTTTTTTTCAATTACTCTTATCCAATACTACATGTTCAACTTTCAACAAAAAATTACAATAACCACAGAAAAACAAAGACAAAATGTATAAAGATGCAAAGCAAGCATCAGAACCAGACTCATATATAACACCAATGTTAAAATTACCAGGTGGGGAATTTACAATAACTATGACAATATGTTAAAGACTCTAGTGAATAAAATAGACAACATGTAAGAACGGATAGGTAATATAAGAAGAGAGATGAAAGTTCTAAGAATAACAAATAAATATTGGAAATGAAAAACATTATAACAATAGTGAAGAATGACTAGAAGGACTCACAAGTACATGTGACACCGCTGAGGAAAGCATCACTGAGCTTAACATAGATCAATGGAAATTACTCATTTTAAAATGCAAAGAAAAAAATGCAGAAGAGATCATCCAAGACCTGCAAAAAAGTTCCAAAGACATAACATGCACCTAGTTAGGATGCCAGAAAAATAAGAAAGGAAATGAAAAGGAAGAAATATTTGAAGTAACAATGTCAGAGAACAATTCAAAGGTAATAACAGACCAAATCACAGATACAGAAAGCAAAGAAACAACCATTACGATTAAAACACAAACACACAAGCAAATAACTGTACCTAGACAAACAATATTCAAACTACAGAAAACTAAGGCAAAGTTTATCTCACTTTTCTTTTCTTTGCCATAAAAGTTAAGAAGTTATCATTTTAAAATAATGTGTTATAACTGTAAGATTTTTTTTTTTGAAAAATCATGGTAACCACAAAACAAAAACTTAAAATAGATACTCTTAAAATAAATAGCACAGAATCAAAAAGTACTACCAGAAAACCAACAAACAAAACAGTCACAAAGGAAGACAATAAGAGAGGAAGCAAGAAAGCATTATAAAGCAATCAGAAACCAAGGAGGAAAATGGCAGTAGCAACACTTTACCTAGCCATAATAACCTTGAATGTAAATGAATTAAATTCTCCTATTAAAAGACATAGAGTGACTGAATGGATAAAAAGACAAGACACAACTATATGCTGCCTGAAGCACTCACTTCACCTCTAAAGACATGCACAGACTATGAAAGGATGCAAAATATATTCCATGCAAATGCAAATCTAAAAAGAGTAGAACTAGCTATATTTGTATCAGACAAAATAGACTTTAAGTGAAGAACAGTTAAAAGTAAAAGAAGGGCATAATATAATAATAAAGGGATCAATACAGCAAGAGTATAAAACTCAACATCCCACTGTCAGCCATAGACAGATCATTCAGACAGAAAATCAATGAAGAAACATTGGAGTTAAACGTCACTGTAGGCCAAATGGACCTAATAGACATTTACAAATATTCCATACGATAACTACAGAATACATGTTTTTCTCAACAGCACATAGGACATTTTCCAGGATAAACCATATGTTAGGTCACAAAATAAGTCTTAACAAATTTTTTAAAATTAAAATCATATCAAACATCTTTTCTGACCACCACAAAATAAAATTAGAAACCAATAACAGAAGGAACATTGGAACCTGTGCAAATCCATAGAAATTAAATAAAATAATATGTTCCTGAACAATAATTATGTTAATGAAGAAATTAGACACTTGTTGAGAAAAGTAAAAATTGAAATACAGCATACCCAATCATATAGGATGTAGCAGAAAGCAGTTCTAAAAGAAAAGTTTATAGAAATAAATACCCACATCAGAAAAGTAGAAAGACTTCACATAAACAACCTAATGATGTACCCAAAGGAACTAGAACAGCAAAAACAAACTAAACTCAAAAAATTGAGGCTAAAAAATAAAAAAAATCAAGTCAAAAAGTTGATATTTGAAAAAATAAACAAAATAAACAAACCTTTAGCTAGAATTAACTAAGAAAAAAAGAGAAATTACAACTGATGGCATAGAAATGCCAATAACTGTTAGAGTCTATTATGAACGACCATATGCCAACAAATTGGAAAGCCTAGAAAAAATAAATTCCTGAACACATGTAACCTATCAAGATTGAATCATGAGGAAACAGAAAATCTGAACATTCTAATAAAGAGTAACAAAATTGAAGCAGTAATAAAAAGTCTTACATAAAAAAGACCAGAGGTGGATGGTTTCACTGCTACACTCTCCCAAATAATTAGAGAATATCTAGTGTTAATTATACTGAAACTATTTCGGAAAATTTCAGGGGAGATAATATTTCTAAACTCATTCTATGAGGCCAGATTTGCCGTAATACCAAAATCAGACAAGAACACAACAGAAAACCCAATTATCACTGATGAACATAAATGCAAAAATGGGCAATAAAATATTAACAAACATAATGCAGCAATACATTAAAAGTTTATTCATCAGGATAAAGTGGGATTCATTCCAATGATGGAAGAATAGTTCAATACACACAAAACCAATAAAAGTGATGCATAACATGAACATAATCATGTATATTTAATAAAATTCAACATCTATTATAATAAAAACTCCCAATATACTAAGTATAGTAAGAACATACCTTAAAACAATAAACCCACATATGACAAACCCACAGCTAACATCATACCAGACAGGGAAAAATTGAAAGCCTTTCTGCTAAGATCTGAAAGAAGACAAGGATGCCCACTTTCACTACTTTTATTCAACATAGTATTGGATGTCCTAGTCAGAGCAGTTGGGCTGGGGGAAAGAAAAGAACATCAAAATTGGAAAGAATGAAGTCATATTAGCCTTGTTCACAGGCAACACGATCCTACATTTAGAAAAACCTAAAGACTAATAAATGAATTTAGTTAAGTTGCAGATAGTAAAGAAATATAAACATCATCACATTTCTATACACCAACAGTAAACAATCTGAAAAATAAATCAAGAAAGCAATCTCGTTTACAATAGCTATTGAAAATAATAAAATACCTAGGAAAAAATTTAATAAAAGAACTGAAAATCCGTGCAAGAAAAACTATTGAACACTGATGAAAGAAATTAAAAAGCAAATTAAAAAATAGAAAAATATCTTATGCTCATGGAGTGAAAGAATTAATATTGTTGAAATGTCCATACAACCCAAAGTGATTTACAGGTTGAGTGAAGACCCTATTAAAATACCAATGGCATTTTTCACCTAAATAAAGTAAGTAACCCTAAAATTTGTATGGAATTACAATAGTCACCAAATGACCAAAGCAATCCTGAGGAAGAATAAAGTTAACGGTATCAGCTTACCAGACTTCAAAGTATACTACGAAGCTACAGTAACTAAAACAGCATGGTATTGGCATAAAAGCAGACAATATAGACCAATGGAACAGAACAGTTAATTCAGAAATAAATACATTTACAGCCAACTCATTTTTGACAGAGGTTCCCAGAACATATATTGGGGAAAGAACAGTCTATTCAATAAATAGTGCTAGCATATGCAGAAGAAACTAGACTCCTAGCTCTCACTATATACAAAAATTTAATAGAAAATGGATTAAAGACTTACATGTAAGTCTTGCAAATGGGAAGCTACTATAAGGAAACTTTGGGGAAATGCTTCAAAACGTTAGTTTGGGCAAATATTTTTTATAACACCTGAAAAGCATAAGAAACAATAGCAAAAATAGGCAGATGGGATAACTTCAAGCTAGCAAGTTTCTGCACAATGAAGTAAGCAATCAACAGGATGAAGAGACAATCTATAGAATGGGACAAAACATTTGCAAATTATCCATCTGACAAAGGCTTCATAACCAGAATATACAAGGAACTCAAACAACTCAATAGTGGAAAGAAATAAAATAAAAATAAAAAAATAAAAATAAAAACAATTTCAAAATGCACAAATTACCTGAAAACACATTTTACAAAAGAAGACATACAAATGGACAAAAGATACATTAAACAATATTCAACATTACTAATTATCAGGGACATGTAAATCAAAACCTTAATGACATATCATGTAACCCCAGTTAGGATAGCTATGAAATATTATTCAGCCATACAAAAGAAAGAAATGCTGTCATTTGTAACAACATAGAACTGGTGGGCATTATGTAAATGAAATAAGTCAGGCATTGAAAGATGAATATCACATGTTCTCATTCGTATGTGGGAACTAAAATATATTTATCTCATGAAGGTGGAGAATATAATAATGGTTACCAGCAGTTGCCAAGAATAAGGAGGAGGAAGAATAAAGAGAGTTGTTTAATGTTTCCAAAAATACAGTCAGAAAAGTGTTCAACAGCACAGTAAGGTGACAATGGTTAATAATAATTTCTTGTGTATTTTAAAATAGCTGGAAAAGAAGATTTGCAATGCTTCAAACACAAAGAAATAATAAATGTTTGAGATGATAGATATCCTAATTACCCAGGTTTTATCACAATACATTGTCTGCATGTATCAAAATTTCACATATATCCCACAAAAATGTACAATTACGATGTATGAACTAAAAACTGTGCCCTTCATAGGTAAGAAAGATATTAAGACATTTCCACATAAGCAAAAGCTGAGGCCATTTGTTACCACCAGGCCCTCCCTGAGAGAAATGCTTAAGGGAGTCCTGCAGGATGAAATGAAAGGACACTAGAGAGTGACTAAAAGACATATAAAGAAGTAAAAAGTTTCAATAGAGGTAAATACATGGGCAAATATAAAAGCAACATTATTTTAACCATAGTTTGTCACATCACTTTTTGTTTTTTACATGATTTAAAAGACTGATACAGATGGGTACAGTGGCTCACACCTGTAATCCCAGCAGTTTGGGAGGCCGGGGCTGGCGGATCACTTGAGAAGGGGGTTAATGATGAGACTGGGCAATATGGCAAAAACCCATCTCTACTAAAAATACAAAAATTAGCTGGTGTGGTGGCAGGTGCCTATAATCCCAGCTACTCAGGAGGCCGTGGCATGAGAATTGCTTGAAACTGGGAGGCAGAAGTTGCAGTGAGCCGACATCATGCCACTTCACTCCAGCCTGTGCAACATAGGAAGACTCTGTCTCAAAATAAATAATAAAAAGGAAAAACTAATACTTTTTAAAAAATTACTCAAAATTCTAGTAGGATGATAAATTTTAACTCCACATTTTGTTTTCTACATAATTTAAGTGAACTTATGCATTTAAAAATATCATTAGTTTATGTTTTGGGTGACATCAACAACTGAAAGGGGAGGGGGACAGACCAGACCAGACCAAAGACCAGAGTGGTTGTGTGTTACTGAAGTTAAGCTTGTATACATTTGAGATGGAGTGATAACTCTAGAATGTTAAATATAATCACAAATTTGTAAATTGTAAGCACAAATAAAACAGTTACACAGTATATTCAGGAAAAGAAAATGAGGAAGAGGCTGGGTGTGGTGGCTCACACCTGTAATCCCAGCACTTTGGGAGGCCGAGGCAGCTTTATCATTTGAGGTCAGGAGCTTGAAACCAGCCTGGCCAACATGGTGAAACCCCGTTTCTACTAAAAATGAAAAAATTAACCAGGTGTAGTGCTGCATGACTGTTGACTATAATCCTGGCTACTCGGGAAGCTAAAGCAGAAGAATTGCTTGAACCTGGGAGGCAGAGTTTGCAATGAGCTGAGATTGTGCCACTGCACTCCTGTCCAGCCTGTGTGACAGAGTGAGACCAGCAGAATGGATAACATAACATTATCCAACTATATGTTGTCTATAAGACTCACTTTAGATCTAAAGACACAAAGATTCAATGCAAAAGGATAGAAAAAGGTATTATATTACATTAACCTGGCATGGTGGCACACACCTCTAATGCCAGCTACTTGGATACCTAGGGCATGAGAATTTTTTGAGCCCAGGGGATGGAGGTTCCAGTGTGTTATATTATTACTAACCAAACTAGAGCAGCGTAACTCTACCAATATCAAAACACACTGAGTTTGTAAAAAGCAAAAATGGTTACAAAAGACAAAGAAGTACATTATATGTTAATAAAGGGTTCAATACAACAAGTAACAATAATAAAAGCTTACGCACTTAACAAGAGAGCATCTAAATATAGGAAATGAAAAATTATAGAATTAAATGAGGAAACAGACAGTTCTACAGCAGTAGTTGGCAACTTGATACCCCACTGTCAATAATGGATAGAACAAGCAGAGAGAAGTAAGACTATAGAGGCCTTAACACAATGAACTGTCAAGATCTAAAGGACATAGACTGAGCATTTCATACAACAACATACAAATGTTTCGCTTCCCCAAATGCTCATGAGACATTTTCCAGGATAAACCATATGGTGAGCCACATATTAAGTCTCAATAAATTTTAAAAGAGAGATAACATACAAAGCTTTGTCTTTGATCTCAATAAAATGTTAAAAATCGTTAGTCAAAGTAAAACTGGAAAATTCACGAATTTGTATTAATAGAAATTACACAACACATTCTTAAACTATCAAAGAAGAAATAACAAAGGAAATTAGAAAATACTCAGAGATGAATGAAAACAAAAATACAATATATCAAAACTCAAGGGCTGCTGCAAAGACAGTGTTAAGGGAAAAAATCAGAGATGTAAATGGTTACATTAAAAAACAACAAAGACCTCAAATTAACAATTTAGCTTTACAACTTAAGAGACTAGAAAAAGAACAATCTAATCCCAAGGCTCTTAGAAGAAAGGAAATAATATATATTACAGCTGAAAAAGCAAAATAGAGAATTTTAAAAAATAGAGAATATATCAATGAAACCACAGTTAGTTCTTTGAAAATATCAACACTTTGGCAAACTTTTAGCCAGATGGACTAAAATAAATTAATTAATTAATTACATTTTCTTTTAAAAAAAAGAGACACACACGGAGTGAGATGAGTGAAATTACTAAAATTAGAAATGAAAATGGGGACATTATTATCTATCATATAGAAATAAAAATAATTATGATAATATGGTATGAATAACTATATATCAACAAACTGAATAACATAGATGAAGAGGACAAATTTCTAGAAACACGAAGTCTATTAAGATGAATAGAAAGCCCCAATAAATCTATAAAAAGAAGATAAAAATAAATCAGTATTCAAAAGTTCATCACAAAGAAAAGCCCTGGACATGATGGCTTTACCGGTAATTCTGCCAAACATTTAAAAAACTGTCATCAATAATTCCCAAACTTAAAGAAGGAAGACATCCAAACTGATTTGATGAGGTCTGCATTATCTTGATATTGAAGGCAAACAAAGACACAGCAAGAAAGAAAACCACAGACCAATATTCCTTACCAACAGTGATGCAAAAATAAAATGTCCTTCACAAAATACCAGCAAACTGAATTCACCAGCATATTAAAGGATTTTACACCATGACTAAGTGGGGTTATTTCTGTAATGCAAAGATGTTTCAGCATACAAATTCATCAATGCAATACACTACATTAATAGAATGATGAAAAAAACCACATAATTATCTCAATCGATGCAGAAAAAGCATTTGACAAAATTTAACACCGCTTCATGAGAAAAGCACTCAACAAGCTAGGAATAAATGGAAACTACCTCAACATTATAAACACTATATGTTAAAAACTCATAGCAACCATCATACTAAATGGTGTAAGACTGAAAGCTTTTCCTCTATAATCACGAATTCCTGATTTTACCACTAACATTCAAGATGGTATTGGAAGTTCTAGTCAGGGCAACTCAGCAAGAAAAAAATAAAAGGCATCTAAATTGGAAAAAATAAAATAAAATTAAGTTTGTTTGCAGATGATATAATCTTATATTCAGAAATCCCTAAAGATTTTATGTAAAACTGTTTGAACTAATGAATGAATTTAGCAGAGCAGAAGGATACAAAGTTAACACAACAATAATTGGTATATCTATACACTAACAATGAGTAACTTGAAAAATAAATAATGAAAATAGCTTTTTTAAAATAGCATCAAAGAATAAAATACTCAAAAATTAACCAAGGAAGTAAAAGCCTTCTTCAATGAAAATTAGAAAATATTTATGGAAGAAACTGAATAAGAGATAAATATATTAAAACACACTTGATGCTCATGGATTAGAAGAGATTCAATTGTTAAGATGCCAATACTATGCAAAGCAATCTACAGATTTAATGAACTCACTATCAAAATCCCAATAATGCTTTTTTTTTTTTTTTTTTTTTTTTTTTTTGGGGGGGTCTCCCTTTTTCCCCCCGGCGGGGGGGCAGGGGGCGGCTCCCCCCCCCACGCCACCCCCCCCGGGGTTACGCCATTCTCCCCCCCCAACCCCCCCAAAAGCTGGGGCTACAGGCGCCC